>NW_028278653.1:300000-405428 GCF_059751315.1 Micrasema longulum
GAAATTCTTTTTAGAAGCCACCAGATCTGTATATCCGACAGGACCTTTATGTTATAACAGGGCCACGGATAGTAGCGAGAAGCTCCATTCGGTAATTATATAGAAGGGGAAAGGGACAAGACCACAGGATGTGTTCAGAAGATTGGTTAGGATATCCGCAGCAGCTCGAAGGGGAGTCAACAATATTAAAAACAAATAATTTTTGATTAAATTTACCATGATCTGATAAAAACTGCGTAGTCCAGTGATCGGGGATAACCCAAAAAGATTCTAAGGGGCCGACGGATTGAAGGAAAAAAAAGAAAGGTAACCCTCCCTTAAGGGGAAGATTCCCATCGCGATTGCCAAGCATTAAGAAGAGCTTTTAAAGTCTTTTTTTTTCGATTGAGACATTCCTTTAGTTGGGAGTAGGCGGACTCCACCAATAACAGAGGAACGCCTTCTTTTTAGGTGGAAATTTGGAGATCGTCGCTGAACCTCCAGATCCAACGGAAACAAGCCCGTTAGAACCGGGAGTTCGTCCGTTAAGCATGACCTATATGCTCTAGAAAGAGCCAGAAGAGGTTGCCTTTGACCGCCTAAAATAATTCGCCTGAAATATTGCAACTCACATCGGTGTGCCCAACAGCTAGCTGCATAGCATCCGATGCCTAGAAAAATGGATTTATACTCGTAATAGACCGTTGAAGTTTCAAAAGATAATCCCAGCTGGCTCTGGCCAAGCGTGCAACTTTGTGGAAAGCCATATTTCCCAAATTCACGGCTTTCCTAGCATGGGAAGAGTGAAAAAATTTATTTCAAGGATTACACCAAGGTTTGAAACAGAATTTGACGCTCGAATAGAAGTGCCCAGAAATTTGATTGAAGGAGGACACACAAAATTACCTTGATTACCTTGCATCGAAAGTACTGTGTAAATTGAAGGTTATGATTAATTTATAAATTGCAATTAACATTATCCGTTCTTAGGAAAAATATCTTCAGTGTCATTAGGTCCCGTCTTCTTAGGCGTAAGCGCTCGTTGCTCAAAATAAAAGAAGATAAACTTAACAAAGGAATTTGATTGATATTAATTTATCAAAATCATCAAACACTGCTTGCCAAAAAACTATTTTGTTCTAAGCAACCATATCTTTTACAATCTGTCCAAAAAGCCTGGCTCCTTCTCCATTTGAAGCCTCATAATACGGCAGCATCTTACAATTCTCCAACCACTCTTGAAGATTTGGGAAACTGAAAAATAATATAATCATTAAAAAACTACTTTACTTGTTAAACCTAATTTTCGAGCAAATCGTCGCGTAGGTGGGATATATGAAATTTAAGGTACACAGTGCATTTAAAAAAAAAATATGTTAGTCACTGAAAATTGATTAAAATAGATGGTAATAGATTATTAATATTAAAAGCCTTAACTTTGTGGTCAAACATTTTACCAAATGTTATTAAATATTTTTAAATAACCACTTACTGACTTTTCTATGTCTACCGGTTTCGAGACGTACCCGTCTCTTCGCCCGGACACCAATTAAACTTTGTGCCACAACGATGGTGAAGGTGTATAGTTGGTTTTGCATGGTAGTTTAATCGGTGTCCTGGCGAAGAGACGAGTACGTCTCGAAACCGGCAGACATAGAAAATTCGGTAAGTAGTTAAACAGGGTGTTCTTTAAACCCTGTCACATCCGAAACCACGATGATTAGTATGAGCAAGAAGATATTTTGGCACATTAAAGTATTTTTTTAGAACGACTAAAATCTTATAAAATAAAATATAGAAAAAATACAAATGATTGCTTACTTCTGCAGGGAAAACAAGGAGGGGAGAAGGGAGAGTCTGGTATACCGTCAACCGCACGGCCGCGCCCCCCTCGCTTCTCCCCTGCAGAAGAAAGCAACCATTTGAAAACAAAAGTTTTAATATTTTATTTTAAAAAATTCTCTTCGTTCTAAATATTTTTTTAAATATGCCAATATGTCTTCTTGCCTATACTGATCGACGTGGTTTCAGATGTAACAGGGTTTAAAGAACACCCTGTATACAACTATTTAATAACATGTAGTGCTCATAGATTTGAAGTCATAGAATAAATGCACATCTGATTCTGAGTTTAAAGTTAACATTTTTAAAAAAAATATTTTGAACTCTTTCTATATAATACTGAGTCCATATAGTTGAATTGTATTCCAAGGATGAATCTTTTTCCGAAATCCTAAATCTTTTTTCTCATACTCGATCTAAACAACGGTAAAAAGATGTTAGAGCCTTAATTGCAAATGATAACTTTAGTTTAATCTAACTGTACCTATTTAACAAATAATGTTACCTTTTTTTGTATACATTTATATTATATTTATTTTCTCTTGTTTGGAAGAAGAAAGGTGGGAAGGAAGATCCGGGGTTACTCCGCATGGATCCGCCGACGAAAACATTTTAAAAGACCGAGTAACATTAAAAAAAAAATATATGTTCTATTTCATTATTATTGTAATCATTTATTTTTTAAACAAATGGAAAAATACGGAGTTACTTCACAAGTACGCTTTTTTTTCTTTTTTTTTGACATTGTATTTTGTTACATATAGAAAATTGGTCTATGATTTTGGTTTATTTGTAAATATTGTATTTTTTGTTATAATGGCTGTTGTTTTTTTTTTTTTTTTTTTAATAATATTTTTTACCATCCCTTGTTGTTGCAAATAAAAAATAAATAATACGCCCCAACCAGAGACACGAAAAACCGCCTTAATATATATGTATACACTATATACAGCACTAAGCACCCGTCTTGTGTTCCATTCAACCTAAGTTCCGGAATCTTACTTGTAGTCAGTAAACATGAAGCAACGTAAAAGGCCCGACGTGCAGCTTTGAATTCACAGTAAACTGGCATAGGCAGTTAGTCTTTTTTACTCTACTACGCGTTTTGCACAGAAATGTTCACGCGAAAACGCTCATCTTTTGGAACCTAATTTCAAACTATCGTTTAATGAAGCATCATCTCTATTTAATCACACCTTAGTAAGCAACCATAAAATATTTCATATTAATAACAGCCGGACAGAGTCTCAATTCAATACTACTAAATCGAATATAAAACCTCTGCAATGAATTTGCAGACCATATCGATATCTGAAGAATATTTATTTTTTAAAATACTAGTAATAAAATTAAACCTATGTAAAAACTAAAATATGTTATATGCAACTACTATGGGGAACAGGAAATCAAAATGACATTAACAGACTACAAAGACAACAAAATAAAATATTATAGTTAGTATATGACATTCCTTATCCAATAGCAACTAGAGAACTCTTTAAAAAAACTAAGCAATTAAATATAAGTGAACTCTTTAAACCAAAATCATTAAAATTTATCCATAAATTAGCCATTGATGCAATAGTAGACAAAGAACTAAAACTTGAAAAAAATTGTAGTAAACATGGGGACACACTACGAGAATATCAGAAAAAATATCATGCACAACCTTCTAAAACGAGACAAGGACAGTCAAGACTAATAAACCAGGGACTGAAATTATACAATAAACTACCAGACAAAACTAAACAAAAGACTCAGACAACCTTTACAAAACGTGCTAAAAATATAATCATTCACGGTAGAATATGAATTTTAAAAGTAAAAATATTTTGTTAAATGTATGTAGCCCGTAAAGGTTTATCAACAAAATTTAAAATAAAAAAAATTACATAAATAAAAAAAAAAAGAATAACCAACAAAACAAGTATATTAATTTTTGTATGATAGTTTTGCCAACATTGGCCTTTATGAAGAGCCACATTGCAATGTTAGCACATATACCTACAGCGTCTCACTCCTTTTTTTGTGCTTTGTATCCCAGAGCCGTGCAAACATGTGATTATAATAACCACGCGTTGTGTCCGTGTCCCGTGTTTTTACATAGTTTACTAGCAGCGAAAAAGTACTAATAAAAGTCACAAGATGTCGTGAAAATGCACATTTTTGAACAGCTGATAAATAACGTGAAAACACGAGACCGGAACACAACGCGTGGGTTTATAATCATGGGTTTATACGGCTCCGGGATACAAAGTGTCTACTTACTCTTCCATTGGTATGGGCAAGGCTTCGAATATGCTGCTAACTGTTGCGACACAGCATAGATCTGCAATAGTCATTGTGTTCCCAGCTAACCAGGTCTGTTCCTGGAGCAGCATCTCCAAGATGTTGAGGTTGTCTTCAACTTGTTTCAAAGCACTCTCAGAAAACGACGAAATGACCTTCGTCGCCAGAGGACCCTGCGGTATCATCAAGAACATTAATATCATATTCGATATTTTTAATACTAATTCTGTTCACGAATTAAAACGAATTCTCACTCGTTATTTATTAAAAAAATAATGGATTTATTTTTAAATATAATATTAATTTAACTTTGTTTCCTGGAATACGTGATTTTTATTTCTTTATTTTTTTTATTATTTTTTTATTATTTTGTCTTAAAATAGTACAAACATAATAAATGAATGTCCTAATATTAACTTATATCTAATTATTATTTAAAGATATACTAATTATTTTCATTTCTAAACAATAATTAAAAAGAATAATTAAAAAGAAAACTTCTGTAAAGCTAACACGAATAAGATTAACATATTACAACAGAGATGAAGAACATTTAAGATAAGGTAAATATAGAGGTCTAGGCATCTACAGGGCTTATGACCTGTCAATGGCTGGTTTAAGTGGCCACTTTACACACTGTGTAACATTCACCATTCTGCCTATATTTGAACATCTATATTCCTTCAATTATTTCATCTGTTGATGTTTGTGAAGTTAAAGAGCCATAAGCCCTGTAGATGCCTAGACTTCTATAATATTACCTTCTCTTAAATGTTTTTCATCTCTGTTGTAATATGTTAATATAAACAGCTCCTACGAGTCGGAATATTAAATTTTACTTGATCCAGTAATGATGGAACATCGATTATACTATTTAATATGCCGAACATATACAGGGTGTTCTTTAAACCCTGTCACACCCGAAACCACGATGGTCAGTATGAGCAAGAAGACATATTGGCACAATAAAATATTTTTTTAGAACGAATAAAATTTAAAAAAATAAAATATCAAAAAAAGCAAATGGTTGCTTACTTCTGCAGGGGAGAAACGAGGCGGGGTAGTCCGCACTCCCCTCACTTCTTTCCTGCAGAAGTAAGCAACCATTTGTTTTTTAAAATATTTTATTTTAAAAAAATATTTGTTCTAAATATGCTAATGTCTTCTTGCCCATATTGATCATCGTGATTACGGATGTGACAGGGTTTAAAAAAACACTCTGTATATGGACTCAATATTAGCTCTACGTTTTTGTAGACTAGAAATATTTTACATTGACTCTATATCAGGATAAGAATAATAACCTCTCTCTAGTCCAAGCATCCACGCTACTTTTCGAAGCAAGCGATGTTGGACTGATTCAATGAGATTTACGCGATTCGCATAGAATGGAGACCAGACCACGGAGGCATATTCTAGAAGAGGGCGAACAGTTGAGCAATAAAGAGTTTTGACAGTGCGGACATTGGTAAAATCAGTGGATATTCTGTTAATAAAGCCAAGTAACTTCATAACTTCTAAAATAAATGACTTCTGTAAAATTGGACATTATTTGCGCTGGGAAAGTGTTTTTTTTTGCAAGTGAAAACGTTATATAAAAAAGTGTTTGGCGGAAAACGTTTTTGACAGTTGTTGTTTCAAAATCTGTTTGGCTCACTGCGCACTGCTATTGGTTGACAATGTCGTCATTTTGGCTCGTCACGCTAATCCAATTGCAGACAATAATTTACAGGGCGTCGACTACTATTCTAGTTTTTTTTATTTTTCAGTGTTTTTGTCATTTGATTATTGTGCCGGTTTCTCGTTTATTTCTATAAACATTATCATCATCATCATTCCCTTTCCACACCTAATGGTGCATAGGGCACTGCATTGATACACCAATCGCAGCGTATCTTGATAATTTTTTTGTTACATGAAGATTAGATAATCAGTCTTATGTTTCAGATACCAGTCCAGTAGCTCAATCACAAATAGCGACGTGATAACAATTTCTCACCATGGTTGTTTATCGTATTCGCGATCACAATGCAGCATCCGTGAACACCTAATATTAAATGTAAAAATATTTACGTTTCGCGACGTATAATCCTGCTGCACAATCACATATTTGAATTTCACCGGTGTAAATATTTCACAACTGCTATTTTTATTTATTATTTATCATGCTATTCATTGCACTTAGCTTGCGGTTGGCAAGCCAAATGTCAAGAAAAGCAGTCGCCATAGTAATTGTAATTTAATTTTCACTTTTTTGTTTTAGATACTCCTTACTATTTTGCAAATGAAATATATTGTATTTTTTTTATAGTAAACGCTGATTTGTCGTCAGTAAACTGTTTTTAGTTACGAGGAAAACAAAAAAAAAACCGACACGAGCGTTGACTTAAAGATTACAGACGCGTCGACTTATGACAGCGATAACTTAAGCATGTACATTATTGTTCATTGTGATCGCTCAAATGCTTAGCATGTTTTTAAGCACGTCGATAGTTATTTGTGATTGAGCTACAGGGACTTTGAAATATTCTGATGCGAAAACACCTTTTTAAATAAATATTTCATGTCAACCATGTCGGGAATCGAACCCAAGACCTCTTGCATGGTAGGCAAACGCGCTGACCATTACACCACGAGGCTGACATGTAAATATATCGCATTGAGAAAATAATAACTTGTTTTTATTGCAATTCCCTGACGGTACAAATTTGTACCGCTGTTTTTTTATTAGATCTGGAGTGTTTAAAAAAAAAAACAAGAAAAAACGTAATAGTTTTCAAGCCACAAATAACATAATTCTAAAATAAAACGTTTAAAAATTCTACTGAATCTATGTTTAGAGATCAAAGGGTCACCTGAAAAATTGTATCACTAACGCATGACGATAAAAAGTAATGACATTTCATATCGATAACTTGGAAATTTTTATCTACTAACCGTTGACCATTATAGGCGTCTGCCAATTTACGGGACAAAATTTAAGTTTTTTTTTGCCCTTCGTTTCTCCATGAACTATCTAAACACTCCCTCCTCCCTCATCATGTCCGCCAGATGGTGCATATGGCACTGTTTTAGTACACCAAACCCAGCGTATCTCGATCACCTGTTACAAAAAGGTATGGTGATCAGTCTTATGCCTCTGCGCCATGGATAGTGACACATTGCAGTCTAAATAAACTTTTAAACTAATACTTCATGTCAAATTTGCCTGGAATCGGACCTGGAACTTCAGGCATGGGTGCGTAGTGCGCCAACTACAGGCGGCCCTTGACTTTGGCAATATTAGCTTTTTCGTACATTTTAACAAAAGTTGTTCGCTTCCATACAGTTGCTCCTGCGGCAAATGGTGACAGCTACGTTTAAACGGTATTCATCATCATCATCATCATCATCATTCCCTTTCCGCACCTAATGGTGCATAGGACACTGCATTGGTACACCAATCGCAGCGTATCTTGGTCGTTTTTGCTACATAAAGGTAAGATGATCAATTTCTCGCTTCAGGTACCAGTCCACTATGAAATACTCAATATTTTGAGTATATTATATTTCAACAATATTTTGAGTTTGTCCAAATTTTTGTAGATAAGGACTGGATTCAACTCCTTGCGGAGCTGTTAATATTGACATATTACAACAGAGATGAAAAACATTTTAAAGAAGGTAATATAGAAGTCTAGGCATCTACATTCTACATTTTTTAAAAGAGAAATTCTAGATTTCTTATTATTTACTCAAATATTTAAATTTTATGGCCATTTCCTAAAAGTCGTAAATAACTTGTACCGGAAAAATGAAAACCGAGTTGTGGTAGAGTGGGATTTGAACCTGAGACCCTTGGTCCGTGAGTCCACAATACTACCACGGAACCACAACCCGGTTCAATCATTCTATATTACCTTCTCTAAAATGGTCTTCAACCCTGTAATATGTTTTAACAGCTCCCCAGGGAGTTGAATCCAGTTCTTGTCTACAAAAATTTAGGCGAACTCAAAATATTGTTGATAAATCTACCTGATCTATGAAGAAGTATAGAAATGGAAAAAAAAAATTCAGGCGTTGCCTAGTATGTAGGTAAATATATTCATTCAGATGAATCTCACCCGCATAAATAAAGGTTTCAGCTATTTAACTTCACGAACATCAACAAATGAAAGAATCAAAGGAATATAGATGTTCAAACATAAATTTGTTGCAACAGATTTAGAAACCATTTTTGAGAAGGGAATATGGAAGTCCCGGCATTTACAGGGCTTATGAGCTGTCATTGTCACGTTACACACTGTGTAACATTCACCATTCTGCCTATGTTTACTCATCCACCTTTCCTCAACTTTTAAATCAGTTGACTTTAGGCAGAATGGTGAATGTTGCACAGTGTGTAAAGTGGCCACGTTAACCAGTTTTTGACAGGTCATAAGCCCTGTAAATGCCTAGACTTCTTATTACCTTCTAGATTTTTTTTTCTGTTGCTTCAAGTTTTGTAGCATTAAATGTAATTCATGTAAGCAATAGACACCATAATCCGGACCAAAGGTCTGTGGTTCGAATCCCACTCTACCTCAACTTGATTCCATTTTCTAATAGTGAGTTTTTTACAACTCGTTGAAAATGGCCGTCAAAGTTAAATATTTGGGTAAATCATAAGAACGCAAATATTTCTTTTTTATATAAAAAAAAAATCTAATAAAATTTTAACCGTTTGTGTTTTCTTAACTTTTTATTGCTATTGTCCTACGGTCCTGTATGTGCGGATTTACACGAGGACGATGCGGCAGCACGTGGTGATGGAGGTAATTTCATTTTTCATATATATGTACATTACCAAATAAAATGTCTTAATTCATACATAAAGAAATAATAAGTTAAAATTAGGAAAATATTAAAATCACAAATAAGTATACATAATATCCAGTGAATAATATGTTAAAAAAGTGAGAGAATTTGTAACGAAAAACTCCCTCAGAGACGTGAAAAATGTCAATGTCTAAAGAAATATTGTTCAACATAGAGATAGCCCTTCAAACAGGCATAACCATCGGCCGGTTGGTCCTGTATATTGGAATGTGAAACAGTCTATGCTGACGCTTTCTAAGGTAATCATCCCGTCTATCTCTGTGTTTACACGTGGACAATAGATCGGATCCCGGGATACAACAAATTTGTAATGTCCACGTGCAAACGCTTCTTAAACGTATAAGGCCTGCCGGATTCAATGTTTGTCCTGAATATTATCGTAAATCCCGTGGGGAAAATAAATTTTGTCCTAGAAGGCCTGGATATTTTATAATAAATTCACGATATCCAACAAACAGGATCGTTCAATGACATTACACAGATAAGGTTCAAGTGAGTTCATTCAGAAAATCAAATCGATCAAAATGGATGCCCGATACAAATTGACCACTAAAGCTAGGGTTTCCTAGGACAGCGGTGCCCGTATCTTAACGGCCGTAGTGAACGGTGATGCGGTGGACAGCCGTCCTAACAGTGACTAGAGAGTGGTTTCCTGGGAAAACGGTTTTCATAACATTTATTTACACTGTTTCCCTAGAAAACCACTCTCTAGTCACCGTTACGACGGCTGTCCACCGCATCACCGTTCACTACGGCCGTTAAGATACGGGCACCGCTGTCCTAGGAAACCCTAGCTTTACAGTGCAATATCAGGTTTCCATTTTATTTTAATTTTACGTATAGTTGAGTAAAATTTGTTTTTTGTACTTATTATATGGAATTATATTTAAATTGTTCCTTTATCATTCTTCTTTCCTTCCCATCCCCTCACCTCTCTTCATAGTAAAGTGTTATTTTTTTTTATACATATATTTATTTTTGTTAATCTTTGCTTTTAATTTTTGTATAAAATTGTAAGATTCAATATGTCCATGTATTTATAATTTTCTCAAACTGAACGGTTTGGGTAGGTAGGAAGAAATTGCCTTAAGGCAATATGCCCGCCCTTATATGTATATTTATTGTATATGTATATAAAGTGTCAATAAATAAATATATGGCAATATACGGAAATATTTTAAAAGTAATAAAGGTCTATAAAATACCGTCCAGTCAAAAAATTTTTTTTTGGCTAATTATTAGTACCTAGCATAAAAAATAGTAATAAATTTGTAATTTTGAATTTCTGCAAAAACGGTGATTCTATTGGTCAAGCCCCTGATACGTCACAATTCATGTTTAATTGATCCTGCCATTGAAATTTGCGTAGAACAATTTCACGAATCTTGACGTCACAACAACCAAGGCCAAACACGTCGCGTTTTTCTACGAACGTATTTTTATTGAATTTCTTTTTTACACATATGCAAACATTTCTTCACAACATCCATATTGATTTTAAAAATACAATCAACTATTCTAAATTAATTTCATACATTTTTATGGGTATTTGTAGTATGTGATATTTTCCTTTTCGAAATTCCCACAAAAACAGTTCATTGTATTGGCTGGCCCCGAATACGTCACGATTCGGTTAAATTTAAAACTTTATAAAAAACTCGAACTACATTTTTTTACATGCCTCAATTGAGGCTAAATTTGTACCCCCAAGCGCGTAGGCCATAGACAGAAACAGGTGGTAGTCACTTGGTGCCAGGTCCGGACTATAGGGTGGATGCATAAGAACTTCCCATCCGAGCTCCCAGAGCTTCTGGCGCGTCGTCAAAGATATGCGCGGCCTGGCGTTGTCCTGATGAAACACGATTCCGCTCCTATCCACCAATGCTGGCCGCTTCTGTTCGATCGCCAGCTTCAAACTGTCGAATTGTCACAGTAGAAGACAGAATCGAGGGTTTGGGAAGCAGCTCATAGTAGAGTATTCCCTGCCAACCTCACAAATACACAGCAACACCTTTCTGGCCGTCAGTCCTGGCTTGGCCACGGTCTGAGCCGCTTCGTTGGTTTTCGACCACGATCTCTGTCGCAAGCGACAGTGTCAAGACACTGTCGTAAGTGACCAATTTTGCATCACCAGTCACCATCTGTTTTAGAAATTGGTCGATTTTGTTGCGATTCAGCAGCGATTTGCAGATGGAAATTCGGTCCATGAGGTTTTTTTGCGTCAGCTCGTGTGGCACCTAAACATCGAGCTTTTTTTAATATCCAGCCTTCTGCATGTGGTTCAAAGCGGTTTTATGATCGATATTCAGCTCCTGGGCGATGCTACAACTGCTTACATGACGGTCTATCTCGATATTTTCCATGATTTTATCAACTTTTCGACGACAGGCCTGCCAGGGCATGGTGCATCATTCACCTCCACTACACCAGAACGAAATCACTCGAACCACTGTTGTGCAGCACGAACCGAAAGAGTATCGGCCCCGTATACATCGAAAAAAAAATTGGTTGCTTTCGACGCGTTTTTCCCTTTCAGGTAGTAAAAATGTAAAATATGGCGAATTTCTTCATTTGAGACCTCCATACTCGACGCACGATAGTTTAAGACTGAACCGACCAAGCGCAATATTGTCAAAAAAAAGTTTGTAGTATACACTTACACCTTTACAACGCTGTATTGTATAATCCGACGTTACTAATAATAAACAAGATATATTTATTTGAAAAAATGGGACCAAAATACGAAAATACTTTTTTCCTAACTTTTTTTGTCAGAATTGCGATCAATTTCGTGTTTGGTTTGTGTTTGCTAAAATGAAATGGAATAGAAATTGAGGTTTTAATACTCACAACAATTTGATTACGCAGATGATTAAATAATGTTGAATTATTAAAGTGTAGAATTTGATCAATTATAGCCTTTCTTGTCGGATGCCTTGGATAGAGTTCATCAGTTCTCCCATAGGCAGCTACCAAATACGCTGAAATGGCGTGACTGAAAAATAAAAATAATAAACAGTTAGGAAAAATACTTTGATAGATAAAAAAACCTTTTTTTTCGTTAGCCTCGTTAGTTAGTTACAATACATATTTTTAAAGTTTTTTTTTTTTATATAACTCAATATGTTTTATAGGCGTTTAGATATTTTTTGCGTAAGAAATACTTATTTAGGCAAAAAATACAAAAGAAAAACAAAACGAAAAAAAAAAAAACCTCAATTACTTGGTGTGGGATTATATGTTAATTATGCACTATTTTAGACATATTTTTATTTGAACTTTTGTGTGGCTGTGATTTCACACTAGTCCACGTACGATACAAGACTTTTTTTTAAAGAAACGTTCTTGTAATTGATCCAAATATTTAAATTTCGGTGGCCATTTTCAACGATTTGTAAATAACTCACTATTCGAAAATGGCGTGGGGATCAGAGAGTTAGAGACGAGGATGTGTTGCTGTCTATGGCCGCAGTGCCCAATGGACCTATATAAGGGCGCGTAACACGTCACTCGCCCTTCTCTGTCTTCGCCAGTATTTTAATTCATTTAAAAGTATTATTTGTTTAATCTCTGTATTTTCGTGTGTAATAAACCAAAAATTGTTAGTAACTCAAATTATTTTATTTATTTATTCTTTGAGGTTAAATCCGTTGAATCCATTCAATCCATTCAATCATATGTTTTACATGAACTAACAAATAACTATATAATATCTAGTAGAGTATAATAATAATACTTCTACAATGGTAGTCAATTCGTGGTAAAGTAGGGTTCGAACCCTGGACCTCTGATCCGTGAGTCCGCAACACTAGCCACGGGACCAACACCCGATTCAAATAACATAGTAAACTTAGCAAAAGAGATTTTAATGATGATTTTATCAAAATCATTATAATCATACCTTAGGGTTACAATATTAATATTGACAATTTGAATATAAATTCTGTGGACGAAATAAAGTATCTCGGGGTCTACTTTGATAGATATTTGAATTTCAAAACACATTCTCAAAATGTAATAAAAAAAAATTCAAAATAAATTTCATTTCTGGGAAGATTACGAAATGTGATAGATATAAAAAGTAGTATTCTTATAAATAAAACAATAATATTTCCACACATAAATTACTGTTCTTCCATTCTTTTTTTATGTAATGAAGGAGAAATTAAAAATATACACATTCTTGAAAATAAGGCAATGAGGATTATACTCAAAAGAAATATCTATTCTAATATAGAAAGAATGCAAAAGAAATTGGCTTGCTCACACAGTAAAGCAACAAATTATATACATATATATATATATATTTATACATAAAATAATTAAGGGGATGAATAAAACAAAAACAATAATCAAATTTAACATATGAAACAAGGGGTAAAAAAAAGATAAGATTACCAATGAGGAGAAAAACAGAATCTTAAAACTCATTGTTCAAGGGATTGAAACTGTACAATGAGTTACCTGAAGAAATAAAGGAAATAGAAAATATCTAAATATTTCAAACTAATTTGAAAGAATATGTTATTAAGAAATTTTGAAAAAATAATTATAATGTAATTAAAAGTTTATATTAGTTCTTAATCTGTTAAGAACTAACTTAATAAAGCATAAATAAATGAATAAATTATTTAAGTTTAGCAAGTACTCTGAGGTAAAAATCCTGCACAAGGAAATCGACTGGAGATTAGTCAAACACAAGAGGTTGTCTCTTTCTTGGCGAGGTATTTCGTTTCATTTTTTTATCAATTGTACTTTTCGCCTTTTATGTATTATTTATGTTTAAAAAACGTACCTGTCAATAAAACATTTTCAATTAAAAAAAATAATCATTGTAAAAAGTATAATGAACAAACATTCCAGGTAGATTTTTGAATATGATTATTTATTGTTAAATCAATAATTATTTAAATTACAACAAAACATGATCATAATACGAGAGTTTTATTATATTGCCAGAAAAAATTAGATGAGTCTCAAAAAGCTGGTTATAATAGAGAAAGTTAAGGGTAGACAAATAAGAAGAATATCTCTTACAAGTTGGATCGACAAAATAGAGGAATAAAGAAGTCCAGTTCTACGGGAAACTTTAAATCAAAATAGTTTTCTTACATGCGGTATAAATGTTTCTCGAAAATGTATGAAAAAATAATAAAAATGACACACTTTGCAGCGTCAGAGGTTCTTTTGAACAAAAGAACGCTGTGATGTGTTGTGATTTGTGATGGATTTCCGGTTTTCGGTTAGCCATTTTTTTATCGTTTAGTGTATTTTGACCACGGGGTTCTATTTTTATATGTCAGCAAAACCCACCAACGGCAACTCGTGAAATCACGGGCGGAGTAATTTAAAAAGTACTAAAGTTTTTAAAATCATAGCGGTGATAATATGATGCACAATTAAAAAAAATATATTGGCTTGGTTTGATAAATAATATATAAAACAACCACTGAATTTTCTCATGAATACAATTAGTGGACAATCGACGCTATTTATCAATGTCCTTTAATAATTTGGTTATCAATCAGCTTTGAAATTAAAAATTGGTTTATTGAATAATGTGTTATCAAACTTACCTGTCCGATAAAATGAAACCCCTTTCCTCGTAAACAGGAACCGTGTGTAGTGGGTTTTTCTGAAATATTTCAAATAAGTTATCAATATATGTATCTTCCCTAAACCATTTATTTTCTCCATTAGCTTAAATCTGCTCAATAATTGTGTATCGATGATTATAATACCTTTATTTTGAGCAAATATTTATGTTTACATCAACTACATTTTTTTTACTCTTAAGTATTCATTAAATAATACACACATGTTATTATAATATTAATACATTATAAAAATAAAATAAAACATTAAGTATTAAAACATATTTGTTACGATGAACTATTAAATAATATTAACATATTACAAAAGAGATGAAGATAAATTTAAAGAAGGTAATTTAGAAGTCTAGACATATACAGAGCTTATGACCTGTCATTGGCTGGTTTTTAAATTTTTAAAAAAAATTTTTTTTTTTGTTTAGCAATAAACATAAGTGATAAAAGAAAGTATTTTTAAAAAAAGCATAATTATATAGCTATGAAATACATATTGATAGTAAACAAAAAAATCCCACAAAGGTATGGCCTGCTTGTGGGTATACAAGAAAATGTTAATAAATTTTTCCTCCTATAATAAATAATGGACAGTTATAATTTTTGTGTAACATAAGAAAAAAAATGAAAATTATAATGTAAAAGATCATATGGTATTTTTTTATAGTAATTAAAAAAGGAAATAAAAAATATTTAAAAAAAAACACAAAAATATTTCTTATTATTAAAGGGCAACAAAATAAATCATAGAAAAAAAAATTCATATCTTTAGTTTGAATCCAGGATAGTGCATGTTTTTTAAATGAAGGAAAATTTTAAAGTTTGGAAACAAAAAGAATCAAAAAATTTTGGGCCAATAAAATGTGCATGTGGCCACTTTACACAGCATGTAACATTCACCATTTTGCCCATATTTGAACATCTATCTTTCTTCAATTCGTTAATCCGTTTATGTTTGTGAAGTTAAAGATCTGAAACCTTTATTTATGCGGGTGAGATTCATCTAAATGAATTATTTAAAATAAAATTTTCAGGCTTTTACACGGGGCAATGTTACAGCCAACTTCATCGTGAAGCTCTTCCATTAGGCTTGAAATGACAGTATATGTTATTACACAATTCTGCAAAACAGTATTATGCACAGAACGGTTAACTCAATAACGAAATCGGATTACATATTTCAGTACGACGTCCTGGAGTACATTGACTTCATTCCCGTCATGGAGACATGAAAAAAAAGGCACACTTCTTATAAAAGGACATCATGGTAACATCAGCCAGCTCAACCACATCTCCCCAGTACTCTCTCGCAGACACTACTACGCCCGTCGTCTTTATTTTGTAACAATATATAAAATGCAATAAACTTTTGACTACCCAAAAAACCATCGCTAAAATTATATTTAAAAAGCCTGGAACTTACCGTTCAAATTAGTTTTTTTTTAAAATAGACATCGAGTACCCTCAATTGAACGTAGTTATACAGAAAGCAGCCAGCCATAGAAAAGTGAAACTGAGATAGTAGCCATTTTGTGAAAAGAGTGAATAGTAAAATCTACACAGTAGTTGGAATGTTTTTGACTTTAACAAACGAGAAACAATGAATACATATTTTTTTTTATATATTACAAACAAGGATCTTATGTATTTGATCAGTTTAAAAGATTTTTAAAGTACCGTAAGATTTTTCTAGTTTTGTAGGTGTTTTCTGCAAATTGAGAAATGCCGTTTTTGTGATCGACATCTTTTTCCTAAGGTGATTAAAACAGTTTTTTATATGAAAGCGGTCTGGCTGTTTTTAGAAAAACATAGAATCGACCTTACCATACCCGATAACATCAATATCTCATTTTTTCAAATTGTGGACTGGCTGCTTTCTGCATAACTACGTTCAATTGATGATATCTTAAAAAAATATATACTATACCTATAAGCTTTCAAATAAAAAAAAACACTAATTTACAAAATTTTCAAAACTCTAGATATCAAAATAATTTATTTTTATTTTTATTTACTTTTGCACCACAACAGGCCAGGAGGCCCAATTACAGTGGTGAAGTACATCACAAAACACCCAGGCTTGAGAATAATCACATTGTAACTTTTGTGTTCTCATCGGGAATTGAACCCGGAACCTTTATTTTATTTATTTATTTAACTTTTTGTACATAATGTTATTTGTACATTGGCGGGCTTATTGCCAAATGGCAATTTCTCCCAACCAACCAATAAAATAAAAGTTTTATTTTTACAATTCAAGTTACAGTACATATTCAATAGAAAAAAAAAGATTAAAAAGTTAAAAATATATAAAAATAGAAATAAACGTATTTGTTTATATTATTTAACCTTCCGTACGTGAGTCAAGCGTCTTGACCACTGCACTACTGAGGTCGCCATAACTTAATATAAATGCAGCTTTAATTCATTATTCATATGTTGGAAAAAAAAGGTTTAATGATCTTCCAGAAATCTTAAAATTAATAGTAAATATTAAAACATTCCAATTCAAATTAAGAAAACACATGAGACCCACCCTATCCTGAACTTCGGTTTTGAATAATATTATTGGTGAATTCGCTACTTACACATAAAATTGTCCACCCTATTTCTATTAATTCCAACAGTATTTAGACCCGCAAAAACGATACAACACGACCTAATTGAATTACAATCGGCACTTGCATACTAAGCGACGCCTACTGAGCAACTAATAGCCAAAACGCAAAACCACTTATTTGTGAGTAGTTTAGTCGGCTTCAGTTTGATGCGCGTACGCGGTTTCTGGACTAATATAATAGAGAATTATATCTTTTTCTTTCTATTTTAAAGTAAAACGGTCTATGAAGTACTGTCCAGTAAAAAAAATATTTTTAGTACTAATTAGTAACATAAAAAATATTTTTTGGTACTAATTAGTAGCGTAAAAAATATTATTTTGGTACTAATTAGTAGCATAAAAAATATTTTTCAATTTGTAATTTTGAATTTCCGCAAAAACGGTGGTTGCATTGGCCACGCCCCTAATACGTCACGATTCATGTTTATTTTTAACTTTTTTCCAAACCATTAGTTTTTTTTCAGAACTTCGGTCGTCACGAATCTAGACGACATAACTGTCAATGCCAAACATGTCGCGTTTTTCTAGTGACAATTTTTATTGTATTTTCTTTTTTGAAGTTACATATTAAAACATTTCTCCACAGTATACATATTGATTTTAAAAATACACTTAATTATTCTAATTCCATTTCATACATTTTTATCGGTATTCATAGAACGTGATGTTTCCCTATTCTATTCTGTAGGAATTCAACAACCAACACACCCCAAACCCCAGCAGCATTAGAATATTGATGTTCAGCGAAGAGTGACGTCTGCAGAAGGAGAATCGCTTTGCGAATTTGCAGTATAACGTCATTCAAATACCATAAAAATATTTGCTTCTCTTCAAAATCTTTTAGTATAAGTATCTATAGTTACACAATCAAACTAGTTTGCTTAGTTATATTTTTATACATGACAAGATTGACGAGAGAACCCTTTTAATACCCCGTCATCGCTCTAATTTTCTTGCCTCATCTTTCACAGTAGTAGCCGCTCGATTGTGGAATAATCTACCCACTAATGTTAGAGACGCCCCTTCTTTATTTACATTTAAGTCAAGATTGAAATGTCACTATCTTAATATTTCAATTGTGCCTTTATCCTTCTTCTTTCCCTCCCATCCCCTCTCCTCTCTTCAAAGTATACTGTTAATTTTTTTATATGTTTTTTTATTTTGTTAATCTTTGTTTTTATTTTTGTATAAAATTGTAAGATTCAATATGTCCATGTATTTATAATTTTCTCAAACTGAACGGTAGGAAGAAATTGCCTTAGGGCAATATGCCCGCCTTTATATGTTTATATATTGTATATGTATATAAAGTTTCAAATAAATAAGATTACCTTCATAAAGTCAGGTTGCATCTGCTCTCCCTTGAAAATATTTACGGACACAAGGCGCAAAGGAACTCCAAGAGCTGATGCTGTGAGGATAGCGGCCCTGGATGGAGGACTCGGATCGAACATATAAAGAGTTGGAACTTCTCTATGGAAATAAACAAACATAGTATTTCAAGTAAAATTTGTGCCACAATACAATTTTTTCATATAGTAAAAAATACATAATATTTTGACTTAAATACAAATTAAACATAAAAATAAAACTAAATCTAAACACAATGATAAATAAATATTACAATTGATAGATACCACAAACATACATATTTATTAATTTATTAATACGAATTCTGTTGATGAATTAAAACGTATTCTCATTCGTTATTTTGTAGAAGAGTATTTTTTTAAAATTTTTTGTATATTTTAAATTATTTTTATAAAATATACACATTATTACAATATTAATACATTATAAAGAAAACAAAGTATTAAAATATATTTTCTCCCGATAAACTATTCAATAATATAAAGTTTATAGAAAATAATCATAACTTCAATAAAGACACTGGATTAAAAGTACTTCATGTTGAAAATAAAATATTCAAATTAGACAACTTAGAAATTAAAAAAGCGATTCATAATAAGAAAACAATAATTAATAACCAAATAAACAATATTTCTTTTGGTCCTCTCCTGTCTTACTTCGAAAATAATGATATCAGATTACCACCCATGTAAGAAAAAAAAGCACTTGATGTATTGGGTCCACGTGTAGTATTTAGTGAACATGATACAAATAAAATAAAAAGGAATCAATTCATTAGTTACGTAAACCTTGACAAAGAAGCTTGTTTGCTTTGAAACCGGTCGGTGAAAAATAAAAATTAGTGGTTAAAAACAAAGTTGTTTTATTTATTTTATTCAATAATAGTTTGTCATCGGGTGATCAGACATTAGTTTTAATTAATAATGAAATAAGAAGAGTACAGACATAATACTGTAGGAGCGTAGAATTAGTTACAAAATATTGGTTTCCGTTGTCCTCTTCGCTATACCAGATTAAATTCCCACACTCACAACACTAGATTAAAAACTAAGGGCTCCCTGTCTGTTCCCCGAATTACAAATTACTTCGGAGAGCGAACATTAAATTGCGTTGTTCCAAGATTGTTCAATGATCTCCCTCAAACCATCATTAACATCAAAAATCTTCAAATGAAAAAAAAAGAACTGAAGAAATATCTTTTAGATACTTTATAGTGCCTGTTTATAAATAAATCTGTAAAATATAAATAAAATAAATGTAATATAAACCTGTCATAAAAAAAAAAATGTGTCCCACCGAAAAGTCTTTAGACTTAGTGGGTAATAAATTATTATATGTATTTTTTAATTATAAATTAAACGCTGCTCTGCAGCACTGAAACTGAAATATATAATAATAATTATAAAACAAAAATACTTACTCGAAAATTAGTTCTGTTTCGTTGATTAGATTAGTCGCCGAACGCCCCAGGTGTAACTAAAATTTATTTTATTTTTTAAAATTACCTAATAATATATAGTAGCATTAGCGGTAATAGCATTTAACCTAAAATACCTTCTCATACCTATGAAAATACCGTTAAATCGGTCAACTTACCTCGTCTAACGAATGCTTCTTTCTTTCAGAAACCATTTTTCCTTTCGCAATAAAAAAAGCAACCTTGGTGTATTTTTAAAATATGTTATTGATCAACCGAAGAACGGTTGCACACACCACTTCGTTCAGGTGCTGAAAGTCATATGGCTATTGACTATTATTTTCTTGAAGGGGTTGGAGAAATAAAAAAGCAGTTGCGATAAACCTTTTCTTTAACACAAGCGAGATATCACGCGCACTGTGTTATCTAAAATAACATTTGTAAATATCTAGAATATGTTTTATCACCAGCTTTAGCTAAAACAAACCAACAAACGACAAACCATCACGCCGTTTCCCCGTAGGGATAGGCAGAGGGGTGATCCTTAAGCCCACCATCCACCCGCAGCTGTTGAGTCCTTGGGGACTCGGTCAGCTGCGCATAGAGGAAAGTTAATATTCCTAAAGAATACAAAATTTATGCAGATTAAGAAGGGGGGAAGAGGATGTATGGACAGAGGCTAACACGTCCCTCCCCCTTTAAGATCCCCTCATTGCCTCTGTTTTTTTTAATTCAGAAAACATGTATTTTCACAAACAATTTACATGAATAAACGTATCCAAATATACAAACACAATTTCTTAAAACTATATATAGTAGCACAACATACATAGGTAAAAACATGGATAATTACAATGAGAGAACGGTTTTGAATAAAGAAGGACTCCCTGGGTGGTCAGAGGCAGAGGATCTGAATACCACCCCCGTAAGGGGAGGACAAAACAAAGGAACGTGTGCGTTCCGCTCGGAAGGAAGCACAGTCTCAACTGAAGGAGCATCCCACAGGAACAGTTGCCTGTCCCACCATATTTTACCCACCTAGGCGTCCGCGTATCTGAGTAGGGGTAGTCAGAGAGGATAAAACGCTATATCACTCTGTCTTTGCATACAGACCTCGCTTCCTCGCTTCTACATTCATATATCTTCTCATGCACGCACGCCGATTATTCCTACTCTTGACATGTTTATCTTAAGGTATTTGATGGACTCGATCGTGCCATGTCTTTTTAAGTCTTCCTCGTTTTCTGCATCCATCAACATTTGCATCGTAGATCCTTTTTGCCGTTCTTTCGCTGTCCATTCACTCTACATGTCCAAACCAACGCAGCACCCCTTTCTTAATTCTGTCGATAATGCATGTCTCAGCCTTACACAGTTCGCGGATCCCGACATTTGTGCACTTATCATACATCGTTTTACCTACTTTCATCATTATTTTTCCAATCCCATACTTCGCTCCCATACATTAGGTTGGCACTAGAACTCCATTTTGAACTGCTAGTTTAGCCTCCTGCGATAAACATTTGTTTGCCAAATTAGATTTCAGTGCACCGTTCACCCTGTTCCCGGCACTCACCCTCCTTTCAATATATTTCTCAGTCTTTCCATCCCTATTTAATTCCACTTTTTTTTTTATTTAAATAGTCGTATATGACGCGTTTCTCAACTCAACCTCATCAACAATCCTCAACGCGTCACATATACTTAAAAAAAAATAGTTTAATTAAATCCAATAAAAAATATTTTATTTTGAATACCTTAACAAATTTAATTGCGGAATTCTACCAATTATCTGCATGGGTACACAATAAATATTTAATTACGCTTTATGAATACAATAATTGTATTTTTTTCATCTTTCCCGGCTCCTGTATCAAAGGTTGGCCATGCATACTACAGGAAAATACAACCCTGAATTATATTGGAAAGTGCATTAAATTTTCATCATACAAACGACTCAAGTTTCCTATTTGCATAGTGACTGTGACCATCGTTGGAAAAATAACTACGGTACCAATGTGAATTTTTTATTTTTATAATACTTTATAATAATTTTTTTATCAACTACAATCCCACCAAGTCACTTTTTCGACGGATGTGAAAGGTCGCGGTCTGACTTTTCTTCATACAAACATATTGACGTATTTTCTCCCTGGATTATGGCACTTGAGCAGTGATTTTTAGGACACTATAGATATTTACCATCGGTGTGTTTTTATTGTTCTTATTTTTTATAATTGTTTCTTATCCTTAAAGAATTGAAGGAATATAGATGTTTACATATGAGCAGCATGGTGAATGTTACACAGTGTGTAAAGTGGCCACTTTAACCAGCCATTGACAGGTCATAAGCCCCGTAGATGCCTAGACTTTTATATTACCTTCTTTTAATTGTTCTTTATATCTGTTGTAATATGTTATTATCCTTCATTTACTAAGGTTTTACTAAATGTTTTATTTCTTTAACACAGTAGAAATATGGGATTATCTGTTGAGTTTATTTAAATAAATATTATTTCCATTTATCATTGTATTTGGTGATTGCAATATACTATAACGTTGAGAGGAAGGATTGAATGAAGACAATAATTACTTTAAAAATTTGCATGTATAATATAATTTTAAAAAAACATACGAATTGAACACAAAAGTAATTAACCTACTTATTAGCTTTAAACTTAATATAACAACTTAATAATTAGCTTAAATTTACCCGGAGATGAAGACGTAGTGAATGACCCTTTGGGTTCTCGAACAGCTAGGGCACCAGCGGAGAGTGGGTGTTGCACAATCTGGAGGCTGCTGAGATCCGGACGGAGATCTGGGGTTGGATGGCTTCTCGAGGAAACGTGGCGTCTTCTGACTTGAGAGTTAGCACGGCGGGGGTGCTAGGCTGCGAAGGTGGCAGTGGTGAGGCCGACGCTGGTGGTAGGCGAGCGCTGCTGGCTTGATTGGCACGTCCTCTGACTTGAGGATGCTGAACTGCGTCGGTGGCAGTAAATGCATACGCAAAAATTTGCCGGTTGATGCCGCCCGTCAATTAATAAATGCGTTTGTAGTGTCTAGAGTCGATTATTGTAATGGTATCTACGCAGGTCTACCAATGAACAAAATGACTCGCCTACAATCTGTATTGAATGCCGCAGCGAGACTTATTTTCGGAATCTCTAAGTTCAGTCATATCACTCCACTACTTCGGGAACTACACTGGCTACGTTTTCCACAGAGGGTCGAATACAAACTCTGTTGGCTTATGTATAAGTCACTGCACAACTCGGCTCCGGAATATCTAAGGGAACTATGCATTCCAGATGAACTAGCTGACAGGCGTCTCACGCTTAGATCAGCTACGTCTACGGCGAGAGGAAAAGTTATTATACCTCTACGCAAACAGCGCACTAAATTTGGTGAGCGCGCATTTGCGGTCGCAGGCCCTATGGCATGGAATGCTCTCCCAGCAGAGGTGCGAGGCTGTGAAAGTGAAGTGATGTTTCGGAAAAAACTTAAAACCCACTTGTTCTCTAAATCATTTGAATAAATCCGTAGCACGTGACAACAAAATAAATTATTTTAATTAAATTACAAATTTAAAAGCTTCAATTAAATTAACTTAACAATAGAATCACCATGTAAAGCGCCCTTGAGGTATTTTATTACGAAAATGGCACTATATAAGTTATCCACAATAAAAAAAAAAAAAAAAATAAATAAAAAAAAAAAAAATAATAATAAAATAAATGTTTATGTGTACGTGTAAGTATATACATATATGTATTTATACGTATATTTATATATATATATATATACACTATGTATGTATGTATATGCATGTGTATGTGTGTGTGTATATTTATATTTGTAAATGTATTTAATATCTTGTCGGCCTTATTAATTTAAAAAGGTGTTTTCACACTAGAATATTTCATAGTCCCTGAACTGGCACCTGAAACGTAAGACTGATCATTGTACCTTCATGTAACAAAAATGATTTAGATACGCCGCGGTTCGTATACCAATGCAGTGCCCTATGCACCATTAGGTGCGGAAAGGGAGTAATTATGATGATACCCATGTACATGGACGTAGTCTGTTCAAAATGTATCGAGAATTTTGTGTTTTTTCAAAAATTCTTTATTCATTTACACACATATTCATGAATATCTATTTTGTCCCCTTTAAAGTATTCCCCACCAGATATTATACACTTGTGCCAACGTTTTTTCTAATCCTCGAAGGACTTAAAAAAATCAATATTTGTGATCTTGCTCAGCTTCTCCTTTGATGCCGTCTTTACTTCCTCAATCGTAGCGTGGCGTCGTCCTTTCATGGGTCTCTTCAGTTTTGGGAACAAGAAAAAGTCACAAGGGGCCAGATCTGGGGAGTACGGTGGCTGCGGCATTATTAGTGTGTTGTTTTTGTTTTTGGATTGCTTTGCGCGAATTGCGCATAACTTGCAGGTAATATTTTTAATTGACCTTTCTACCCTGTGGCCCTGTGGAACTCATGATGCACCACGCCCCTGCAATCGACGAAAACTGTAAGCAAAACCTTCACATTCGACCGAACGTGGCGCGCTTTTTTTGGTCTTGGCTCGTGCGGCAGCTTCCATTGGGATGATTGAGCTTTGGTTTCCACGTCATAACCATAAATCAATGATTCGTCACCAGTTATGACCCCCTGAAGCGAATTTGGGTCGTCACTGACAGAGTCTAACACCTCCTGAGTAAAGGTGTTCCTAGTATGTAAGTCACAGGTACAAATACTATGATACGTCAAGAGATCATTATACCATGATACTTGTATGGAGCTGTAATACGTATGTACAATATACTAGCCACTAGACACTTGTCAAATCTCACAAATCTGTTTCAAACGAATATAATCAGCGATAGCATTGTCACTCATAAAACTTATTTTAGCTAACAATGCACTCGCCTGCCGGTCAGTTGTTTCGCTGTGTAAAGCTATCTCTTTCTTAGTTTATTGGGTAATTAAATACAAAAGATGAAAAGAGACCAATATACATGTCGATGTATGTCAGTCATGTGCGTATTAAATATCGCTCGGTCAGGACTCGCCGGGTTCGGAAATACTCGGAGATACGAAGCAGCGCAGATATTCCAATATCTGTTCAGTAAACAGATATTTTTTTAAACATTCCTGTATATTTCCCGCTCCTTCAAATAGCCAAAAGGAATTGTGCACATAAATAAATATACCACACATTCGACTTGTTTTTTCAAATTACCTACATACATATTTTAATTAAAGATAATCTTTATTATGCGTGTAGGTATCTACAGTCAAATTTTATAATACTTTTGAATACCGCATAGGACGATATACGAAGACTAAGAACCAGAGTCTGGATACCAGATTAGTATCTGGTAACAGGTAGCGTATCCTAGTATCTTGACATGGTGATATCGGTAATATCGTATATCGCTAAGTAGCAGTCTAAACACACCACTACTTCTGAGCAATGTTTTTGCGATGGTGTTTTTCGTCGAAATTGAGCAATTTTGGTCATTTTGGTCAATCATTGGTAGCAATCAAATGGCACGAGCCAATCGATATGTATAAGTCCTCAGCAACTTCTCTACCGGTGGTTCGAATTCGAGCCAATACTGTGTTCTTCACTTCATCAATGTTTTCGTCTGTTGTTAACGTGCTCGGGCGTCCGGTTTGCTCTTCGTCGTTCACATCTTCCCGGCCCTCTGAGAACATTTTGTACCACCGATAAACGTTGCTTTGGACCAAGGTAGCTTCACAATTTGCCACAGTCAACATTCGAAATGCGTGCGCGCACTTAATTTTGTTTTTCACACAAGATTTGATGCAAATTCTTTGACCCATTTTTTGGAATAGGCAAAAATCGAAGACGAGCCAAAATACGTGCAAGCAAAGCAGCTGGCAAAAATTAACTGAACATTCAAAATGACCGAACTTGTTGGCATAAGTTGAAGACATAAGTGCCAACATAATGCCACAAAAAAATCGAAATTCGAATCTACGTAACCCGCGGAAATTCAAAATTTGCGATACTTCTATGATACTATGTGGGTACATTTCCTTATTATAACTTATTATTGTTTCTTCTTTTTTTTTAAATGTTATTCTTACATTTATATTTATTTACATACTTATGTTACACTGCTGAACTTGAATGTATTGCTAATACATATAAAAGCCCATAGGGCGTATAAATAAATAAATGATAACTCTTCTGAGGATCCTTGGCAGAGGGAAAAAGAATCCGACATCCATTCTAAAAGTTGCGGTAGAGTGAGGTTCGAACCTCGGCCTTCTGATTCGTGAGTCCGCATCACTAACCGCGGACCACAACCTGATTCATTATAAATAATAATAATAATATTGCCATAGCTGGAATTCTGTCTAGTCTACAAACATATCAAACATTTGAAGGCATAGTTTATTTTTCCTTTTTTCCTAACAATAATTTTAAATTTATTGTGTAATTTTACTTCTTGATAAACGTTTTTTGATATTTTTCTATTCTCTAGATTGTAAAGAAATTCTGTTAAAATATGTTTATGAAAATTGGGGTGAATTTCATAAGCGAAACCTTTAACATGGTACAGAGTACTTTGATGCTTTAAATTTCTATAGGAGGAGAAAAAAATATGGCGCTTTATATTCCCTATATAATCAAAGATCAAAGAACGATATTATCAAATGATAAAAATTTCAAATCAACCATGTAAAATATTTAAAAAACGTGTATTGTTTTGACAATCACCGTATGGCGTATTTCAGACGGATCGTAAAAAAATCAACACGGCGCGGTAAAATTACCTTTAGTCTAAATTTGTTTCAACTGAGAGGGAAAACATTTTTGGGAAGGAATATGGAAGTCTAGGCATTTATTTCACAAAAGTCAACACATGAAAGAGTTGAAAAAATATGGATGTTTAAATTGAGTAAAGTGTAAAGTGGCCACTTAAACCAGCCAATGACAGGTTATACGCCCTGTAGATGCTTAGACTTCTATATTTCCTTCTTTAAGTTTTTCTTAATCTCTGTTGTAATATGTTAATATTTATTTATTCAGGGGGTTGGATCCAGTCCATGACTACAAAAATTTGGAAAAAATCAAAACATTGTTAAAAGTGTGTCTGTCTGTTTGTTTGTGTTTCTTTCACGTCGCAATACAGCGACCGATCAATGTCTTGTTTTGCATATTGATAGCCGGTGACAAGTATCACTCGCTAATTCCACGCTCACTCCTTTAGGAAAGTTCTAAGAGAAAAAATCTTTAATACTAAAACAGAAAAACTATGCTACGTAGCCATAGACTAAAGAATTGTCGTATTTCTTTATTTTGTGTGGTTTTGTTAGCATTATTTTGAGTGACAGATTCTTCTTTATTTTTTTATTTCATTTATTTATAAACCCTTACGGATTATTACATTCATTTTACATAAAATAATAAATACATTTTTCATTCATACTCTGTTGTTCAAAATAATATTTTTTACGTCTTTTGAAAAGTTTGTCTGAGTCTTTTGTTTAGTTTTGTCTGGTAGTTTATTGGATAATTTCAGTCCCTGGTTCATTGGTCTTGATTGTCCTTGTCTTGTTTTAGAAAGTTGGATATGGTATTTATCTAATATTCTCGTATTGTGTTCATGTTGACTACATTTTTTTACAAGTTTTAGTTCTTCGTCTACAATTACATTAGTGGCTAATTTATGGATAAATTTTAATGATTCTAGTTGAAAGAGTTCAGTTATATTTAATTGCTTACTTTGTTTAAAAAGTTCTCTAGTTGCAGTTAAATAGGGAAGGTCATTTACTAACTTTAATATTTTATTTTGTTGTCTTTGTAGTCTGTTTATGTTATTTTGATATCCTGCTCCCCATTGTAGTTCCCATAGTAGTCCCATAGTAGTCCCATAGTAGTCCCATAGTAGTACTTTATTCTATTGCTCCAAATAACAAAGAATAAACTACTGTAAGGCCCAAAGGAGCGATAATTATAGATGTCCGAGAACCTAATCAGCTAAGGCCAAGTCCAAAGAATGTGATGGCTGATTATCAATGCGGTCTGCATAGAATTAAGAATAGTCCAGAAGGAGCGTAGAATCATATTTGAATACATCGGACTGTGTCCAATAATTCCCCCATTATGCCTCACTTTCGCCGCGCGCATTCGTGATGCCGTCGCGTAATGTTGCGCGATGGGAAAAAATATAATTATAACACAAATGTAAGGTAAAAAAAGCAATCTGTTAATTTCTATAAAATTTTATTTCGCATGCGGAAATATTGATTGCCACAACAGAGTAGATAAGTAAAGGGTCATTTAATCAGAGTAATTGAATTAATGAACTTTTAACTTAAAGTATAAAACAAATTTTATTTTACATAAAACGAATATTTTTATATCATGTTAAATTATATTTGATGTTTTGAACAGATGTCGGTCAAATGTCTACGATATAGTTGTTAAATCCTAGATCAAATTTTCATTACTTCTCTCATTAGATGAGCAAAGTAGGGTAAAACAATTTACTACCCTGGCAACACTAACGAAATGCTCATTTTGTTTCTTCGACAATCTGACAGATGGAAAAATAATTCATTTTTTAAGTAACGCATTTGTTACATACATATTCATTTGCTAATTACACATGAAATGTGATTGCATCCTGTTTCTTTAAGATCCTAGCAGTATTTCTGCACTTTAAAAGGACACAACACGGCATAGTTGAATTCAAATCAGGAGTTGCGTACTGAGCGAAGTCTACAATGAAACTAATGGGTCAAAACGTAAACCTGCTCATTGATGAGTAGTTTAGTCGACTTCTGTTTGATGTGCGTACGCGGTTTCAGGACTCTTCTTAATTCTATGGCGGTCTGGTTTTTTGTCAAAAAGTCGCGAACAAGTCGCAAGGCGTGAGCATGTGTCCGCCATTTTCGCTCTGAAAAAATGTTGAAAATTCGCTGATCACACCAAAACGCCTCTTACTAGTTGGTCTGATTTTTTTTATTTATTTATTTATTCAAAATACAAGGTTTTCAAACTTTACATATTACATTTTATTACATATTTTATTAGTACGAAATATTCCCAATCAGCAAAGTGCTGGTATGAGGGGATATTATATATAATAACACAATAGTTAAAATAAAAATTCGATAAAATAACATCACATATCAGTCGTCACACGGGCTGTAAAAACTGTTTTATTTAGGTGTTTTTTAAGTACGTACATGTTTTGTATATTTTTTAGATCATTAGAAAGTGAATTGTAAAAATTTATTGCTGTATACAAAAAACTGTTTCTTTTTCTGTTGATCCTAGGTTGTTTGCAAGTTAAATTATTTGATGCTCTTGTATTTATTTTATTAAAAAATTAAAGAAATTAAATTTAATATTTGTCTTTATTTCATTCTTTTTCATCTAAAATATCATTTTTATTTTCTCTGTGTAGATCAATTCCTCTAGATTGAGAATTTTTGTTATTCTATATAATTCTGTAGTTCTAGTATATGTATTAAAATTAAATATTACTTTAAGTGCTTTATTAATTGTTCTTTGTATTGATTCTTGCATATGTTTACTACATTGCGGCCATATTATTAATCCATAGACAAAGTGTGGAAGTATAAAAGCATTGGTCTGCCAACCACGTTTCCAAAATGCCCTTAAATTGACAGAATAATTATTAACTGTGTACCAATCTAGAAAAAAATAATAGACTCTTAAAATTACGTCTTGAAATTTGAAATATGGATATTCCATTTATTTTTTTATCAAACCTCGTACACTTAGAATTAAGAATAGTCCAGAAACCGAATACGCACGTCAAACAGAAGGCAACCCAACTACTCATAAATGAGTAGGTTTACGTTTTGACCCATTAGTTACTTTGTAGTCGCTCAGTACGCAACTCCTGATTTGAATTTAACTATGCCGTGTTGTGTCCTTTTAAAGTGCAGAAATACTGCTAGGATCTTAAAGAAACATGATGCAATCGCATTTCATGCGTAATTAGCGAATGAATATGTATATAACAAATGCATTACTTAAAAATTGAATTATTTTTCCATCTGTCAGATTGTCGAAGAAACAAAATGGAAATTTCGTTAGTGTTGCCAGGGTAGTAAATTTTTTTACCCTACTTTGCTCATATAATAAGAGAAATAATGAAAATTGAACCTCGGATTTGGCCGACATTATCTTTAAAACATAAAATATTATTTAACATGATATAAAAATATCCGTTTTATGTAAAATATGATTTGTTTTAAATTTAAAGTTCAAAGTTTATTCATTCAATTACTCTAATTAAATGACCCTTTACTTATCAACTCTGTTGTGTCAATCAATGTTTCCGAGTGCACAAAAAATATTTAGAAAAATTAACAAAGAGTTTTTTTTACCTTACATTTGTGTTATGGAATATTCTTCGCGATCTGGCAATATTACGCGATTACTTTAAGTATGCGCACGGCAAAAGTGTGTCTAAGTGGGGAATTATTGGACACAGTCCGATGTATTCAAATATGATTCTACGCTCCTTCTGGACTATTCTTAATTCTATGCTCGTATATCATATAAATAAGTAGCTATTCGTATATACGTAGTTATTTCATAATGCTTTTTTAGAAACTAGGCCCGGAGGACAGATTACACGAGGCCCGAAAAGCTGATTTTTCCAGCATGTAGCAGTCAGTAGTTGCTGACTGTTTTCTGCTAGTAATTATTATGTTTTCGTTAAAACGGACAAATGAGTTGTATAAAATGAATAATATAAAACGCATTAATTATTTAATATGAAAATGTTTTTGGTGCACTTGCCCTAAGGTCATTATTTTAATAAATAAGTAAATCCGAAGACTTAGAGCATTATAGAAACGCCATATTTCTGGTAACAAGGTCTTTGAATAAAAAATTCAGATCGACCCAGAACATAAATACATGATTGTAAACTCATGTTGGTTATGGTTCTAACTAGCTACTAAATTATTAAATGTTTGAATATATTATACCAATTGAATGTCAAAAGAGTATGAAGTTTAAGGTAACTATTTATTTATTTATTTATGGAAACAATAACAAATTACTAGCAACACTTTTCACATAAAACTTATGACACATTATGTACATTGTTAATTATAAGTTTAAGCTCATTTTAGTCTATTATTAAGTATCTATTATATGATACTAGTATCAATGTATATATGATTGTAGATTTCAATAAATAAAGAAATAAAAATAAAAAACACCTACTTCTAATAAAACTATTCCGTATTTTTTAAAATCGAATTTGCTGTGTTTTATTTCAATTATAAATCCCGTCGTTTTACATCTTGCTAACCCAATTCATGACGTATCATTAACATTAAAATAATTTATGTGGGATTTGATGTAATTTTTATTTGAACATTTCAGGAACAAGTACATTTTTGAAATTTTAAAGTCAAAAACCATCTTAACTTTAATTAAAACAAAAATTGTAAACTTATAATATTAGAAATCAAACACTGATTTGAGTCCACTGAACACTTTATTTTATTTTTACAAATATAAAAAATAAAAAAACAAAAATTTTGTGACAACGAGGCGAAACAATTGTAACGAAATTTTTGTTTTTATATTTTTTATATTTGTAAAAATAAAATAAAGTGTTTAACAGACTAAAATCAGTGTTTGATTTCTACTATTATAAGTTTGAGTTCAACAAAATAAACACCAAATCAATCAATCAAAATATTGTAAATCTTTACTAATACTACTTACAAACATTTCATTTATGGTTTTCCAAATTCTATCCTTGTATTTATTTATTTATTCATATTTTCTTACAAACTATAATTAATAATAAACATAATGTGACCTCACTAGGGTGTTACTCGTGCCAAAGACACATAACAATATACTTAAAAAAAAAAAAAAATTTACATTACAGAATAAAAAAAGAAAACCAACTTAATAAACAGAGATAATCAACAATATATTCAGACAGTTTTAAACACTACGTATTTATTATTACAATTAATTTATGTACATCTATATTATTTATATTACAAAACGCACAATGAAAGAACAGAAACCTAACATTAGCTATACATTTGTGGAGCAGTTGATTGAATATTGGTTTAGGCGAATGAGACAATCCAATTTACTTCTACCTGGCTCCACTATACAATTTTTTATAACACATTACGTATATTGTTAATTATAAGTTTGAAATAAATTTGAGTCTAGTATTAAGCATCTATTATATTATAACCGTGGTATTGTATAAATGACTGTAGATTTCAATAGATACAAAAAAATCATTTTATGCATATGAAGCATGATATAAAGAATAAATGTAATTTTTTATGTTTTTTAAACTAATAAGGGCATGCGGTGGTAGTTCACACGATTTGACTCTTTTTTTTAGATAAAATTTTACATCAAGGCTGTACTTTTCATTATACACGAACAAGAAAAAAAAGGCATACAGGGGATAAAGGTTGGATGCCAATTTCATACTGGAAATAAAACAACAATTTATTTTGAATGAAAACATCTTTTTATTTTTATTTTATTTTTTATTATTAATAAAACATATAATGCAAAAAATACATATTATACTCCCAGGAGTTATTGAAGAAACTCATTTGGGACCGTACATAAGAAAAAACATTTTTTTGACTATGCATAATATCATACAAATTAATACATCCGAAATAAAAAGAAAACATTATTGTATAAGAAACATAAAACACCATCTTATATAGTTCTTTGTTTAGATCGGTTGACCAGTTATCGGATAGAGGGTGATTCCTGAGACGCCGAGTTCCAGCTGTCCTTTCATCTCTTTGGTGCTCTTCAAGGCAAACGGAGACCAGCTGGGATTTCATGGGCCACGGTAAAGGGGATTCTGGAGCTGTCCATCTATCGACGTGATCTCTTCAGAATCTTCTCTTTGTTCTGCTACACCGTACCATGTCTTGGGTATCGCAAATCCGTCTAATTTCTTGATTCCGGATTTGGTCCATTATGGTTTTTCCTGCTATGAAAACTATTTTAGATAATGGGTTAGGCGCTCGAAGTGTTACCAACTTCACGCTGCTGTAGCAACCAAACGGCTCATGATAGTTCAATCATGTTTCGACACGTGTCGATCTGTTATATTGTTAATAATTCTACCGAAGCATATCGTTTTACGTCACAGTTTAAAAAGTTATCGAAATGGAATTCAAACTCAACAGTGTTATAACTCTGTATTTAGTTGGAAAGTTGCAACCTGCCATTGTTAATGCGCTACGACATTTACATGTGTCAAAATTTTTGTGTATCAGATCATTTCACGTTACAATGATACTGGTAGCATAAGAAAATGCCATGGAGGTGGACATCTAAAAACAGCAACATCGACAGAAATGGTTCGAAAGGTGAAGGCCAGAATTCAACTTAATCTACGACAAAGCGCAGTTCAATTGGCGGAAAATCTCAATGTGTCGGCTTGTAGCATGGGGCGCATTTTAAACAATGAACAGAAGCCCAACAAAATACAAAAAGTGCAAGATTTAACGCCTGCACAAAAGGCAATTCGTCTAGCAAGAGTAAAGGTGTTAAAACACTTGCACGTTGGTGGAGAGCTAGAAAATTTGGTATTTTCTATTGAAAAAATAGTTACGGTTCAGCAATATGTAAACAAACAAAACGATCGTGTATGGTTACAGTGCAAATTAAAAGACAATTTAGACCAGCGAATTTCTCTGCGAAAGCAAGCGCCTGCATCAGCGATGGTTTGGGCCGCGGTAACTGCCACAGGACGCTCACCACTCGTTTTCATTGAACAGGGCGTAAAGGTAAATCAGAAAATCTACCGTGAAAAGATTTTAAATGATACGTTGTTACTAAAGCACGTAAAAAATTCGGTAGAAACCATTAGACGTTACAACAAGACTCAGCACCATTCCATAAAGCCCATGAAACCCAACGTTTTTTACAAGAAAAAGTTCCCAGTTTCATTTCATCCCAACAGTGGCCTCCATATTTCCCGAATTTAAACCCAATGGACTTTATTATATGGTCCATTCTAGAGGCTAAAGTATCAGCTAAAAAATATGAGACGGTCGACGCCTTGAAGATTGCTCTTCGCCGAGAGAGGGACAAAATACCATCAGCTCACATTCGTGCAGCGTGTGAAGCCTTCTTGGACAGACTCGATGCTTTTATTCGCGCTAAAGGTGGCTAACACTAAGCAGATTAATTAATAATAAAATAAATATAAGACAACAGTGTTTTTAGCCCCTTATTTTTTATTTGTTTAACCAACCGGTTGCAAAGGTATGCAAGCTTCTTTATCAACTTATAATTAACTAATGAAATTAATTCTATTTTATTTTGACACTGATTACTTAATATTGAAGAATGCAAAAGTGCAAAACTGTGAGAGAGAAATGATGTTTCGGAAAAATCTTAAATCCCACAAAATCATTTGAACAAATCCGTAGCATGTGATAACAAAGTAAATTGTTTTACTTAAATTACAAATTCAAAATTTAAAATTCAATCAATTTATTTATATAGTCACTTTGTAAAGCACCTTCGGGGTATTACGTTACGAAAATAGCGGTATATAAAGTTATCCAGAATAATAATACAATAATTACATTTCTTTTACAAGTCTCTAATTACAAGTCTTTTTGTCATGTTATTGTAAAAATGGGAAATGTAAAGTGAGATGGATACGCTCTTTGAAACTAGATAGAAGTGGACTTAAGGAAATATTAGTTATTTGGTTATTTCTCGTTTTCTTCTTATTATGAATCGCTTTTTTAATTTCTAAAATTTACAAGTTGTCTTATTTCAATATAAAGAAGTTTGAATCCAGTGCCTTTATTAAAATCATGATCTTTTTTTATCTGATGGTTTGCGAATTCAGAAAAAATATTATTATTTTGTAAGTGTTATTTCATTCTAAGAATAGAGTTTCTTCTAGTTTTTCCAAAGTAGATTGAATCGCAATCATTACAATTTAATTGGTATACGAGTATGCCATAAATATGTATTATGGCGATGCTTGAGCTGGTTCTCGGCAGTAGGTATATAAAATTTTGCAAATGTAGAAGCGTAAACAGCGCAAATGGATGCAAGGAAATGGAGTGAATGGACTGACCTTTTTAGTTGATTTTCTTGTTTTCTCCGAGCTTAGCTGAGGCGGCGATAAGGCGGAGCGAGCGGCAAAACTTCAAACCGAACATGCACTTCGATCGCGGTCAAATCGGACACTGACCCCAGGTGGCAAAATCATCAACTCAATAGTTATTAGAACTATAAAGGTGCAAAAGGGACAGGATTCAAGTGGGCGAGAGAAAAGGAGACAGGCATAGGAATTTATTTACGCTGTGACACATTTTAAATCAGCCTAACCAATTATATTTAGGGACTTTGTCTTGGTGATTTTTTAACAATGTTCCAAAAAATATTATTTATTTAGAAAGCAGGTTTGATTTTTGATGGTAGGGAATTAAATAATTGTTTGGAAAAATACATTTTATTTAGGTTCATTTACATTTATAATATTATATGAAGAATGTCCGAGAGGTTTGAAAACTTGAAAACATTGTATCTTAAAACTTCATTTTTTGACATTCACCCTTTATAATATCGTGTACCCTTCACATGTGTATCTCTTTTTTAATGATTAATAATCAGGTCCTATTTATATATTTGCTGTTAACAATACCATCGAGAAGTTTTTGTCCTGGAAGACAAAGTTCCTCAAAGTTAGGGAGAGAATGACATTTTTTCAGCCAGGCGGACAATTTCGGGAATCTAAAAACAAAATCATATTTTTATTAAGTTGCACCCCGAACTACTCGTAAATAATAATGGCAAAACTGAAAAAAGCAATTTTACGGGAGAGCAGCTTTACTCACACCCGCTCTATCAGTAAACTAACATTTATTTTCAAAATAAACTGTAAAACACAGTCATTTTCCTTTTTTTACCATTTAAAACAGGCTACAAAAATATTTTAAAGAATTGTTGCGTAAATTTTATGGATAGGAATTTGTGGGTAAAATAATAATAAGCGCGTTTGTCTACAATACTAGACGCCTTTGGTTTAACTCCTGACGCTGGCGCCGAGGCGCAGTTGGTTAGACGACTAACTGTAAAGGGGCGTCGCGGGTTCGATTCCCGCCAGTTGCGAGAAAGATTTCTTTCTCAATTGGTCTGGGCGTTGTGGTGTATCAGATCCTGTCATCAGGAAGGAGGGGCATTAGACGTGTTTTCTCGAATATTGAATGCGATTACACAACACAGTGGATTTAATGAGTTATTGATCGCAAAAATAACTTATTCGCGATCGCGGTGACAATACCAAAAGCACATGCACTCACGATCAGTTCAGTTGTTATTATGGGGCCAGGACAATATCGGTACCCACGGTAGGAATTGCAACATCTTAACCAGGGCCCAGTAGGTAGAAAATACATTTGAACACGTCAACTTCGTCAATGTGCTATACACTATACACACATATAGTAATGTGGCGTAACCAACCTGCGCTCCTAGTTTTAAAGTCATTGGGAAGGTTTGTGGCTTCTTTCCGAATAACTACACATTCACTCTTAGAAATATTCATTTCTAGCCTTTTATTTCAAACTACCCTGTTAACTTTGTCCAATAATAGCTGCATACTATCTGCTAGAAGGACAGTATCATCCGCGTATCGGATATTGTTAATAATTTGACCTGTGTTTCAAATCTTCAATTGTTCATACAAAATATTCGGATTTACTTTAAAGACAATTTAAAGAAACTTTGTTAACTTCCCATTGTTAAATGAGCCTATGACTGACACCTGAAAAACAAGATTAATATTTTTTCTTTATGTAACAAAAATTATCAAAATACACAGCTCTTGCCGTACTAATCCAGTGCCCCATGCACTATTTAGTGCGGAAAGGGAAGGATTATTGAATAAAACATGAATAAAAATTTAACGAGGAGTGTGATCTTTACTTTTTAGAGTCGACTGGAACAATGTTGTCAAGGCAAAGCATAGAGGTGATGCAGCAGTAGTCGGCCACGGTTACGTGATCTGCGGCCATCCACAACGTCTTGTTGAGGAACGCTTCGGCGAAGCCATACACCGCAACTATCTCGTCCTTCTTGCTCTGGGGAATGGTGTCTTCGCCATAGAGAACCATTGGATGCTGAAAAAAATAGATTAAGAAATATATAAATACACAATAACTTATATTTAAATATCCATTCCATAGAATTATACCAAATGCTCCCCCGAACCAAATAACGATTAGACATTCCCAATGCAACTACGTGCCTCCGAGCAGAGCGCCTAGGTGACTTTTCAATGCTGCCCTCACCAAGGCTACATTTTCGGATGTTGTTGTAGTTCTGGGTCTTCCAACGACACGAGACACTGCTGTGGATCCAGTTTCTTCTAAAACACAAACCCAATGTCTGATTGTCTTTCCATCAGGGACTGTAACGTTACGCAGAATGTTGAAATGCAAGCGCGTGGCCCTCTGCGTCGCGATGACAGAACGGACATTTTGTAAAAAAGTTGCGGCGGCGTAGCCACAACGCTCTCTGGTCCAAACCATGATGCGTACTGAAAATGGTAGAGCGTAATGGTCACAATGAGACCCCGCTCAACTCCCTACCCTTTTCACCGGCCGCGCAACGGATTTTTAAACCCAGGTATACCTTTTGCCCCACCCTTGCTTTCGTGTATTTTCGACTCGATGACTCCTGTCGGGTAAACATCCTGAAAAGGAAAATCGACTGGAAATAAATCCACCTCATAGCAGTGGCGAATGGTGATTTTATTTACAGGTAAGCTATAAAAAAATATCAAATATCTGTACCTACATAGGAGGTACATAATATATTGTTAGTAATATATACTATAAATTGATATTTTTCTGTGGTTCTGTGTGATACAACAACTCTCATCCATGAAATCAACTCAAACAATTTAACTTCGTGATATATTATATAGATATATTATCCATTACTTTAATATATAATTCATTGAACAATAAATAAAAAAATACCATTATGAATTCAGTCGATATTAGGTATTCAATTGACATGTCAACTGGCCGCATTGTTCTAGTAATTACTAGTACTAAAAACGGCCGCGTGGAGTGCTATATGTCCTGCAATATGACCCATGAAAGTAATTATGGTCTTGTGTCAAAAGTACCATGTCAAAGAGAAATAGTATTTAAGAAACAATGTTTGAAATACTGTTTTCCAAATCAAGAATCTTCAAACATGGTGTACTTATTTTTATGAAAAAATAAGCTGGAATAATCGGCTAGTTTTTTGGCTCACCGCAGGCGCTGGGCGCGCTTTATTAAAATTTATATTTATATTAGGATAAAAATACAAACGGTGGAAATGATTTAAAATAAATGGTAATTATTTATTTGTTTTTCTGTAAATAAAGTTACAATAAAACATTATTATGGTTACTTAAATATAATAGTAAGCTGTGCATAATAGCTTCTATACACGGTTCGCCCCTGCCTCATAGTGCAGTGGTTGGGTTGAATTCCTGACAGGTAAGACTTGAAATATTGATTATAATAATTAGGCTGTTCAAACTGGGATATTTCATTGTTCCTGGACTTCGCCCTTCTTACATATTACAGATGATCGAAATGCGCTGCATTTGGTTGACCAGCACTATGTCCCATAAAGGGGAATTATGATGATGATAGAGCTGTACCTTGCGCGCTAAGTGTATCGCTATAAAAGGGAGCTATATAAAATAAACGTAGCGTAGTGAGGTGTGCTGGCCATATAATTAGATTGGACGATGAAAACTTCATGAAGCGCCTAATTCTCTCCTTGTCACAAGGACGATGAAAACCAGGAAGGCCCAAAATGCGATGGATTGACTGGATCAGTGTGGATACGACAATGTTGAAAGTGAGAAACTGGAGAGGAAAGGCAGCAGACCTGCATGAGAGGAGGAGACTTAAGGACCACACAGGGCTGTTAAGATTATGATGATGAAGTGCGTTAGGTGCTTTTTGAGATTGCATTAATATTTATACTTACTATAGCCGTTTGGTACTTTCTGAAAAGGATACTGGAATCGAAGTGAAGTCTACAATCCACTATGGCCCTCTGTTTAGGGTCCTTGGGGTAAAGAGAATCATCCTTGCCGTATACTGTCACCAGGTACGCTACAATAGCGTGGCTGAAATAATAAATTATTAGTGATGTTGTTTACTTTCAGCCAGTGGTGAATTCGGTGCTGAATTTCTAGTGACGCTACAATATTTTTTATATTCCTATAATTACTGATAGACTTTACTTATTAGACTTACTAAGGAAAGATCTAAACATTCCCCCAAGGTTACTATGTGACGTCCGGCAAGTATGATTTCTCTTTTCGTTTGGAGCTGTTTTACTTAGAGCCTAACTGATATTAAGTGTATTCCAAACTCAACTTTAGTTACATTAAAATTACAGGCGTTTTAGCTTGCAGCACGTATTGTCTGAAGGACTACGACTAAACTAATTGACTGGAAATGCCGTGTGCATTTTTTGTGCGTTGCAAAAAACTGTATTTTGGACAACGGTAAAGCTTGTTTTTTTATGCTAAATTTTTATGAACTTCTGACCCGGATTGTGGTGGTAGTACTGTGGACTAACGGACTAAAGGTCCGAGGTTCAAATTCCACTCTACCGTGCGGTCTAAACGTGCGGAGCGTGGCGCATGATCCTTGAGTGAGGCGGAGCCCAACCTTTCACACCTCTTTCAGACCACCCTCGCCGACTTTCAGTCGTGCGGGTGGACAGACAATAGTAGATATGATATTTTTACCAATATTCTTCTTCGTATGCCATGTCAGGTCTCTCCGACGTTAGCGATCACTATGTCGAATGCCGACCGGATCTCGAGACTGTAATATAATCTGTGCTCAGAGCCATCGTTTGATTTTTTTTCGCCTGTGATATCCTGGGAAGTGTTACTAGAGTGGTTTCCCCTTGCCTTCTCTAGGATTTTGCGGTAGGAGTTGTCTTCCCTTAGCTGGTAGGTTTCGGTTTTGTGGTTCCGAAGATTCGCCATACGCGCTCTCCATCTGCTAGTCTGGTGGTAAGGTCAGTGATCAAATTGCATGAGATTCGCGGGATCAGAAGGACCACTGTAGGACGCCGAGTTGGCCCTACTGGAAGTCCTGCTGTTGTCATTCAAGGTGGCGTTTTACGGCATTTTAATACCACCACCTTCCTGTTGTGGTATTTTGGATCTTTTCTACCCTTTAGAGAGTAATCAATTTGAAGATATTTTTTTTTAATACTCCGACACTTTGCTTCATATAATGACCTCACTGATGTTTAAACGACAAATGGTGTATAAAACTGCTTCAAAAATGAAAATAAAACTAATACGGTTTGGTTAATTCAACCTGATTAAGTGTTTTGGGTAATGCTTAAGGTTGCAATAATGTTCTAAATGAAAATAATCATGTTTGATTTCACGTGTTCATATTTTTTGACGTTTAATTATTAGTGCGGTCATATCTTCTTCTTCTTCTTATCAGCCCGTTTCTTTCCACTGCTAGATATAGGTCTCTTCCTAATTTTCCCATGTTTTTCTGTCCTGGGTACTCTGTTTCCATCGATGGCCCACGAGTTTGACGACATCGTCAGTCCATCTCCTCTGTGGTCTCCCTACTTTCCTTCTACTTTCGTAGGGTCTCTAGTTTAGTATTCTAAAGGTCCACCTATCGACTTCTTGTCTCGCCACATGACTCGCCCACTCCCATTTTTGTCTTCCCATTATTTTTGCAATATTGGTCACTTTTTACGGCGTCTTATCTCCTCATTCCTTATTCGGTCTCTCAAGCAGACGCCTAACATTTGTCTTCCCATTGACCGCTGACTGCACTTAATTTTGTGAACACTTCTAGCAGCGAGTGACATGGTTTCAAGACAAGACCGCATGTTGCCACCGGCAGAACACGAGAGTTGTAGACTTTGGCCTTGGGATTATTTGGGATTTCCTTATTTCTGAAAACGTGTTTCAGCATTCCAAACGCAGCCCAACTTAACCCAATTTGTCTAGGCAGCTCCGCAGTTTGATTAAATTTTCCTAATTTGATTTTGTGCGAAGAATAAATGTACTCTAAACTGTGTGGCCATATATGAAGCAAAAATTAGTCACATGGAAAAAATAAATATCCCCAAATTACCACTCTCTAGGGAATAGAGAAAATTCATAATTGCATCGCAGCAGGGTATATTCCCACTGTGGCACTTCCAGTTATTGAGTTTAATATCACACCAAAATCTTTCACAAGAAGCTAATGAAAAATAAAGATATTTTCAGGGTTTAAAACCCGTCGTAGTCTGGTTTAATCGTTAACTTTACCCAAAGTAGCGTTTACTATTCTGTTGATGTTTAAAATTGAACGTTTTCAATGTTGCACAGTATGTAAAATGATTATTTAAATCATTCAAAAATAGACTATAAAAACTGTGACGACGAAGACATTTTTGCTTCTTAAAAAATCTAGATACGAGTTCGATCGCAACTTGGACCATTTTAGAAATCAAAATTAAGTATAAAATAAATTAGCCACTGATGTAATTATAGACGAAGAGCTAAAACTTTTTATAAACTGTATTAAATATTGACACAATATTTTTATTTATTTATTATTTACATTAAGAACATTACACAGTATCCGATTCATAATATTACAAAATATACAAAACAGAATGATTAAATATATATTTTTTTAAAACATGTAAAATAAACTTACATATTACAATTTGGAAATTGCCTTTCTAAAGGAAATCCATTAATGATTTATTTATACTTTTACATTGTTTGTATTCTTTTTTTATACAGAATAATGTTCCCTCACTGGGGTGTCCCGTGCCGAGGGAAACATTCTACAAAATGTGAAACATGCCTTAAATTAGCTATTTAACAAAGTTAACATAATATTACAACAAAAAAAACGTTATTAATCCAATCAACCTAATTATCATTAACATAATAAACAATAAAAAACTAAAATAATCATCACTATCCATTTCTTAATAGCAATTTTATATTGTGAGAACTTACTTATTGTCCTTATGGATAATGGAAGTAGATTGTACACTTTAACCGAGTAGTATGCCAATCCTCTTTTACCGAAGGTTGTATTTATTTTTAATTTTTTTGCAGCATCAGGGTGGAGTATCTAGTAACTCTTGTATTTGTAACGGAATGTATGTATGGGGCCAGCGGCCAAATAATAATGTAGTCGTTCTTCAACCTCACTATGGACTTTTACTATTCATTTCGTCTCTCCGAACGACTCCGCTTCAACATGGACCTCTAGCCACTGGGAATATTTGACCTAATATTCGATGAAATATTCTAATATAATAGTTAAATTTCCTGTTTCTATTATTTATTTACGAATCATTATTTACGGAAATTCTTTAATTGCAAAATGTAAAAGGTAACAAATATTTTTTTTTCTTTTCTCGGCAAAGCTCCCAAATTTGAGTGATACATGCCTTAATTTACCAACGTTTTTGTTGCAAGGTTGCAAATTTGTTGCAAATTAACGAAAGATTTGACAACATTTAACGAGCGGATCACACGTAAACAACTTATAGAACAGGGCTGAACAATAAAATAATAATAAGTAATTTATTTCATTTTAATTCACATAATTTTAATTTCGTAAATTTATTTATTTATTTATATACGGCATTTCTGCCATTTGCATATTTCTGCCATGTGGTATAAAGAGTGCTTAAAAATAAAGATATTTTTAAAAAAATCGAGTATGAAATATTAATATACTCGTACTGTACACATTATTAATTACTTGAAATACATATATATTTTAAAGAAATTATACAATAACAAAATACATTGATCAATCAAATTATAACTATTCCAACCCAACCTTCTGAGGATGATTTGCTCTTTTTGATAAAAATATGTTGGTCACTTTATTTTTTAAGTTAGGCAGAGATAAACTAAATATGTCAAAATGTGATGCATATTCATTCCCGGTATTCTGTAATCTAACGATAGGTGAGTTATATTGAGCTACCGTTCGAGAATTTTGACAATAAAATATTGTAGATGTTCTGCTTAATCTAGGTGGTACATAGAATGAAATCAATTTCAGTAGATCAGGGGTATCAAACATTGGTTTTATTATTTTATATAAAGTCATAAGATCGGTCGATGTTCTTCGTTCTTGCAATTTAGTTAATTTAAGAGAGTCTAAAATTTTGTTATAATTTAATCGATTAGTAGAAAAACTCATCCTCAAATTAATATATCGAAGAAATTTATTCTGAATTCTCTCAATAGAATCTGAGAAAGTGATTTGATAAGGTGACCATATTGGAGAATTATAATCTAGTTGGCTTCTAACTAGAGATGTGTACAGATATTTTAATGTGTTTATATTATTAAAATATTTTCCGGTTCTAAGTACAAATCCTAATAATTTTACAGCTTTGTTAGATATTTTAATAATTATTTAGTTTGTCAGAATATATACTTCGTGTCTCATTATTTTTTTTGTATTTCCTCAAATGTTTGACTATCACACTATTGATCATAGGACAGTTTAGAGGATGTTGAATATTAAGTGGAAAAAATAGACCCAGTAAACAAATGTCTATCAAAAATTCGTCATTAGGTAACAATCTGCAGTTAAATAGAACGTGATCTGCGGTCTCCTCTTTCTTTTCACATTCACACAAAGCAGAAGTCACTATTTGAATTCTTTTGAGGTGTGATGCCAACACCGTATTGCCAATTCTCAATTTACACATAAGGAACACACCTAATTGAGATACTTTGAGGTTACGGAACCAGGATATTTTTGGGACTACTGGCTGGGTGGATTTGTAGTATGAGCCGGTCAGCGACTCTCGAAAATTTCATCTCATTCTTAACCCACACTAACCTTAAGAACATTAACGTAATCGGATATAGGCAGAGAGAATAAACGAGGGATAACACCATCAAATATATATTATACCTTCAATAAAATAAATAATAAAATTAAAATTACCTTTCCCAAAGAACGAAGTCACCATCTTCTATCATGGGTATTGTGTGTTCTGGATTTTTCTGAAAACAGGAATAATTACTTTTAGATCAAATAAATTCAAATGCTATGTAGTTGTTTTTTTTTTGTTTGTAATTTTTATATTGCCCCAAAGTGGTTTTATCCATTTGTTCGTTTTTGTATTCACAAAGCATTTTTAACGCAAAATGCGGGAAACGGAAAATAATTATATACATTAAGGAAGTTCTGCGCTAGGGGAAATTGTATATAAAAATGTTTTCTTACACGTGGTAAAAATTAAAGCATTCAATTTTACTGCGAAATATCTCTAAAGTGTTTCTCTGAATAAAAAATATTTTATGATTTTTTTTTTATTTGATTATTTTATTTAAATTGAAAGCATATTGTACAAAATTTTATATGATATTCTCAAGGAGTTTTCGTAAAAAAAACTTATATGGGGACATGTAGATAACAATATTTATTTACAGACGTTTTTATATTTTAAACTTTAACCATATTTACAAAAGCAAATAGAAATTATGATACACTACAAATTAAAAGGGCGTGAAAAAGTTTTTTAAAAATTACAAAATGAACATAATACAAAAATATGGAAATGAATTCAAAATGATATATACATAATACAGTCTATAAAAAAAACATTATAAATTTAAAAGTTTAAAAATTATACGGATGTATTCTTTTTTTAAATTAAAGTTTTAAAACTTTTATGTACCTTATGCAAGTAAAAAAAGTATGAAAAGCGATCAAAAATTACATATACATAATACAAGATAAGAAAGTGTGAAAAAGCATAAAAATCATTTTGAAAGTATTCAAAATTACATATACAAGCAAAAACGGTAAAATATTAAAAATGTGTATCCACAAAGTAGTAGTCGAGACGCTTGACTCCTGGTGAGAACATCAACATTTAGTGTGATTTTTCTCAAGCCTGGGTGTTCTGTGCTATAATTCACCACTGCTATTGGGCCTCCTAGACTGCTGTGACTTTAAAAAACAATATATATACATATATATATATATATATATATATATATTGTTTTTATTATATATATATATATATATATATATATATAATATAACATATATACATATATATATATGTTCAAGATGCGTAATTTCTGGATCAACTAAACATTATTTCTTCGAAATACTTCTGGAAAAAATATTTTTTCAATTCACACGTTCTGTTTCTGTATTTTGAAATTAGTGCATTAAAATTTTGTGGCAATTTAATTATTTCTTAAAACCTTTTTTATTTTAATTATTTTGGAATGCGTTTTGAAGTTTTTCCGAATCAACCAATGAAACAGTGTTTTGATAGATTTCCGGTTTCCGGAAAGCCAACTCACCAATCAGCAGAACACGAGTATGGATAGCACGTATCCATTTAAAACAATATTTTATTTTGCGTTCAACATTCAACATCATGTTTCTAAAATAATATCAATGGTGAACCTTATTGAAAAGCAGTATTATTTTTAAAAGTGTAGTGTAAAAGTGCAATGAAACAAATAATACCGAGAATGAATAAAATGACACAAGCAACAACAAATACGAGTTGACAGTTGAAGTTACTAGTTAACAGTATCACAGGCGTGGGTTGCGCGCGCAGATTTTGGTTCAAATATTTGTTTAAAAATGAGACGTGTTCTAATTTTGAATTCAACCACAGATTTCACCCAATTTGTATATTACTCGACCAAAGTTTTCAAATACGTGTAATATATATTATATTACCTCAATGTACGTTGGTTTGAGATGATCACCACCAAAAATGCTCACGACCACTTTCTCCAGATCCAAGTTAATGGCTGCTGCTACCATGGCCACAGACCTGGATGGAGGACTTCCTTGATGCCAGTACAGTTTGGGAGCCATCTGTCAGAACGATAAAATAATTAAAGAGACCGAGGGCTTTATAGAGATGCAGCAAATGACTTCGAAAGATATCTCAACCGATCATAGGTTCTATTATAAACCGCTCTCGCGGCACGAGAAAACGGTTTTTCTCTAGTATTTTGTATGTTATAGGACGGGTGCGCCCGGGTTGATTTAAGGTTAAATGAGAAAGATAGATTACAATTGAAGTTATTTATTGAGTAGATACACACGAGTTACATCCTATTATTTTTTACAGAGGGAATTTACAATAGTGAAGGCGAGCACTGTCGGAGAGCTGTGGGCAGGCGACGCAAAATGCCAAGATGAAAAAATGTACTGCGTTCTTTCGATGCACGGCGTTTAATATCTCGTCCGAGCTGACGTTGCAGCGGACTACGCGTTGCGAGCCAAAGCGGAGTTCGGTCATGTCAACCTCACGGCTGTTGGTGTTGCTCGCCACAATATAAATATGCGAGATAATAGGGAGCGTTTGAAATACCACCCCTACGGTGGTATTCCAAACGCTCTCGCGGCCGTAGAAAACACTTTATCTCGTGTATTTTGTACGTTAATACGCGAGATAAATAGTTTTTCTACGTCCGCCAGATCGTTTGGAATACCAGCCCAGAACGAACTATTGGGGAATGTGGAAATCCAGGCCTTTACAGAACTCATGACCCGTGGTTGACTGGTTTAAATGACCACTTAATACTTTTTATGCCGTGTAATATTCAATATTCTGACTAATGTTCGCGATTTCCACATCTCAAATTTAATTCCTTAATTTCAACTTTTGCATTACTTGTAACTACGACCCCCCGAGCGAGGCAAAAGTTGGTCCTGTACTTTTACACAAGAGCAGCCATCGAGTCGAAAACACTCGTTAAGGGTTTTGGTTCTATGTCACACACATAATTATACTCTTCATCCGCCTGGGCGCAGTTTTTATTTTTTTTTTTTTTTTCAAGAAATTTACTTAAAGATATAAATTAAAAAAAGTAACTTACATTTTCACTTATAAGTAAAACAAACAAAGTCAAACGAATTACTTATGTTGCAAGTTGTCACTGTTATGAGACATTCTGATGAATTTTAAAGTTTTGTCATTATCAAAGAAATCGGATCGTCATCAAGATATGCAGTTGATAATTAAGTTATCTAAGATTATTTATATCAAGTTCAATTAAGAGATTATAATTCAATATAAATAATTTATTAAAATAACAAAACGACGTTTAAAAATGTTTTTTTATTAGTTACGTTATTATTTAATTCACAGTTTTGATAAAAATTAACATCGATATTAAAATACCTTTGTTTTTTAGATAACTTATCTAAGCAGAACACATTTAATGGTTGGAAAGGATTCGGAGCCCCAAATTAAAAAATGTATTTTGTTATAATTAAAGTTTGTTGCGAATAATTTCAACATTAAAATCAAACACTGATTTTAGTCTACGTAAAATAGTTTATTTCATTATTAAACACCAACAAAAAAAATCCTAAAATTGTTTCGTCTTGTTAGGACATATTCAGAAGAATGTGGAGATTTAAAGTAGACTCAAATCAGTGTTTAATTTTAATATCAAAATAAAGTTCTAAAAATAAACACCAAGTCAATAAATTTATTATGAATTGTGATAATATAGTTAGGATTATTATTTAATATACTGCTTTTTTAAAGCCAACTTTGATTTCTTTAATTAATGCTTTTTAACCGTTCCTTTTTTTATTCCTTGAAACGTTTTTTTTGCTTTTTAAAAATTAATTTTACTAATGTTAATTTTTATTACTTTGAAATCACTTTCTTATCAATTATTGTTTGGGTTACTTTAAATATTGATTTGTGATGTACTTTGAACTTGTTTTTAATTGATTTTTTAATTACTATTAGTAATGTTTTTTTCCCCTTTAAATATTAATTTATTTATTAGTTTAAACAGTTTACATACATTTATAAAGAATGGAAAATAAATAAATAAGAAAAACAATAAACAATACTGTATATATATATTTTTTACATTTGCAATGAAAAATTCATATAATATATGATTATTCTTGTAATTATAAAGAAATAATACATATTGTCAATAAAACACCTTAGGATGTAATAAAATAATTATTTTTTTTCATCATTGCCTTTCACTAATAAGAAATGTCATTATATCAACTCATTTGTTCACCTAAAACACTTTGTTAATAATCCTTAAGGCAAAAATAATTTAATTTAAATTACATATAATTTTGAATTCTCTATCCTTAACTCTGTTTTGTATAATTGCATTGAATTTCTTAATAAAGATACCAGTCTCGAAGATGTCGCGAAAGCGATGAAACCGGTCACTGGATATTCCAAATTTGTGGATTAAAGTATCACTCGTCTTTTATTGCTATAATAAACTATGTATTTACTCCTTCATTATAAATAATGGTGTAATTTGTATGCGTTTTTTATTCTAGCTCAGTAATTTGTGTGTATTATTATCATGCTGTATCCATAATATTATCAACTTGCGTGTTACTCTATTGTACTTGTTATTGTTCCTGTACCAATGTTATTTGTATGCATATTAATATGTCTTTGTTAAATTTTGAAATAAGCCAATTATGAAGCGAATCAGTGGGAGTTAAGAACCATTAAAGAAATCGAACAAAAATATTGATTTATTAAATTTAATTTTGATATTATGTTTTCAAATTAATGTCCAAGGGCACGTGCATTAGAGTGGGCCGGTGGTGTATGAAGTTTTTTTTTTTTTTTAGACATCCAAGTGAAAGAGGTCTAAAAAGTTGCATTTTGGATCACATTAAACGTAAAAAATATTTTTTTTAAATATTCCATACTATATTTGGCCCTCAACCGAGGTTTACAGTTTATCACGGTATGAACATTTTGTTAATTATCTGTATTAATAAAATTATTTTTTGTTAGTAAAGATAAAACTTAATCACATTATAAATTCGGACACGTTTTAAAACTATCGAAATACAAAACGTTTACACGCTGCGGAATTGATTCCGTTGAGCGCCTAACTAATATTGACGAAAACAATGGCTTATTAAAACAATGCTACCCATTTATTACAAAACAAAGTGCAACTCACGTCCTTAGATGCTTATTAATAAGGTTTAATGCACATTATAAATTTTCATTAGACTGTACAAAAAATCGATTTTTTCGAAAACTTTAAGCTCTGGTTGAGGGCCAAAAATAGTATAGAATATTTTTTTGTCATTTTTTGCATTCCGAGTAATCCAAAGGGCAACTTTTTAGACCACTTTTATTTCAAAATTCGGAAAAAAATAATCGGTCCATCCTATAATGCATACATAAAGGGCCCCCATTCAAAGTTTTAATTTTTTTTTATTGGAAAATGAAATATTAGCGTTCTTGTGATTTACCCAAACATTTAAATTTTGGTGACTTTTTTAAAGAACACCTTTGTCGATAGTGCGTGTCTCAGAAAGATCTTGACATTTGTACACCGATCGTGGATGGAGTTACCACACATTTGCCTAAATGATCGTATTTTCTTCACTTTATTGAAATAAAGTTATTTAAATAATAAGTGACCAACTGAGGTTCATGTTTCGGCTAGCTTCGGCCAGTAAAACGAATTCCGAAACTCAAAATATTGTTGATAAATCCACCGGTCCATTAAGAAGTATAGAAATTGAAAAAAAAAATTTTTTCAGGCGTTGCCCAGTATGTAGGTGAAATAATTCAATTACACGAATCTCACCCGCGTAAACAAAGGTTTTAGCTCTTTAACTTAACAATCATTAATAGATGAAAGAAATGAATAAAATACGCATTACATAACGATGAACCAACAAGCTTTAAAATTTATCAAACTTATTCATTAAATTTATTTAATTTATTGCACAATATTTTTTTTTATTTGCCTAATTTTGGGCATGTTGAAGCAAGTATAGGCAGAAGCATTAATTAACGTATTTTCGGCCAAAATTGATTTATGCCTAAATGCTTCTGACCGCAAAGAATTGATAAATTTTAAAATAGAATTGTTTGGTTAACTAATAGTTATGGTAAAAATATTTATTTGATGACCCATGATCTTGAAATTGCGAAAATAAGATGGATACTAGTACACATAAAACAAACGAGATAGCAGAGTTGTTTATCTCTGGCAACAAGGTAGTTATTACATATGATTAAATAAATGTTTAAATGGAGATTATTTTTCTTCATTCCTTTAACATCTTCGAAGTGAAATACACGTGTGGGACTGAAAATCAAAATCTAATGTGAGTTTTTTCTTAACCTTTTTTTGTATTAGTTTAAATTTTGGTTAAATTTTGGTCCAAAATTTTCCAATCCAGGGATTCACCTCTTAGCTGCCTTAGAGAAAAGAGGGCATAAATATTGGTAATGCTCAGATTCCCTAGTGGCGAGTCGTTGAGTCGAGAATTACTTAACACTGTCTTATTTGTTCTAATTGAAATTAAAAAATATTTTTTATAAGTGTTACCACGACTGTTGAAATAAGAAACAATTTTCTTTTTTTAATATTACTGAAATACCTGGGCCTCGATTATGATGGGAAGATAAAAACTTCATACCTTCACCTTGACGGCATAGTTGAAGATAAATTCTCTCTAGCGATTGTAAATATATACTACTAACCCCCCCACCTTAAAGATTTGGCTAAGTACATCGATATGAAACAAGGAGAAGTGTACGTCACGGTACACATATCTAAGTTCTAAAATGACATAGTTTCAGTTTGACGTAATAGTTGAAGATAAAAGTCTCCTGACCGACTACAAAGGTATAGTACCGATCATGTTTTGATGTAAGTACATCGGTTTATACCGATGGGTCTAAAACCCCTCAATACGTTTATCTTTGCATTAAAAGTGTCAAAAATTTTGTTCCACCGAGCAATTTTTCCTTTAATTATGATTTATTAAAAATTTTAATCGTTTTAATGTTGGCACTTTTTTTCTTAAAAGCCTATTAAAAATATGAGAGAGAAATAAGTAAGTTTTGAAGTCGAATTAAATTCCGACATAACTATATCTTTAGTAAAATGAACGAGAAATGAACTAGATGTGGAAATAATGTTGCTAGGTTCTCTCCTATCAACACATTATCAAGGCGTCGTAGGCATAAAGAGTATCTAGGCGTCAGACACAGATTATATGCGTCAGAAAGTTACCACTCTAAAAAAATAATTTAGTTATTATATTTTTACTATCTTTCCGAGTGAATGTATCGAGACGTTATAGGAGCCGGCTTTGTAGTCGATCGGTACAGATCGGTAGATACATACAGACGATCGTTAAGTGTACCGTCTAGGTGATTTCCAAAAGCCAAACAAAATTCATGTTCAATCGAGCATTTTTGCTTGCATTGAGATTTATTGGAATTTATAATCGCTTGGAAGTGAGCACTTTTTATTACAGAAGCCTATTTAAAATAAAAATGAGAACTATTTTAAATGTTACTGATGTAAGGAACGCGGACTAATTGTTTGCGGTCATTCCATTGACTTGTTTCGATCATATGATATCGATATAACAAGTAGGTAGAACATACCGAGGTAAGATACAGATAGAACAGAACTTAAGTATACCGCCTCGATATATACAGATGAAGATAGCGTTCATAATCGAGGCACTAGAGTCCATAAAAAAGTAACGATAATATTCGACAAGCCTTTAATAAAATATGCCAAAGTGGCAGTGAAAGAAGCAATGCAGTGAGTAGAGATAAATTCAATGAAAATCTCGGTTACTAAAATTGAAATTTAAAAATGTAAAGTTACTCAATTAAATGGTATTTTTATTGTATTAGTGAAACCGTAGGGAAAACCTCGGTATTTTCATTGTTCTCTTCAATGCATATTACCAATTTGCATGTATTTCAAGATCGTTAATGAACTTGACGCGTCCTGCAGATGGCTCCCAAACTGTACTGGACCAAAGCAAGTCCACCAGCCAGGTCCGTGGTGATGGTAGCTGCAGCTATAGATCTGGAGATGGAGAAGATTGTTGTGGATCTTCTAGGACACGAGCATCTTCAACCGGCCTTCCTCAAGGTACGCATTTATCTCTTACATACAAATTGATTTCATTTGGTCTAAAATTTAGTTGTTTTGCGCGATAAACAAATATATGCCAGGAAACATTAAATCACTACACTAATTACTTTATACTTTGAACTTTAGTACCACAAAGGTCCAAATATTGTCTAAAAACAGCTATTATCACACTGACATTTTATTTCATATTTAAAGATAAATACAATTTTCAAATTCTGTAAAGTGCACTTAAAATGTTATATTTTTAATATTTAAAGCATTAACTTTGTGGTCAAACATTTTACGAAATCCAATGAAATATTTGTATATAACCACTTACCAAAACCTATTGAACTCAAGTTTTTCCTCCCATCCCCTTTTTTTCAACTATTTCTCAAAAAATATAAAATATTTTCATAATCTAATCAGTGCATGTGCTTATTAAAATGCAGGTCGTGCTGGTTTTATATTTTTGTGCCACAACTACGGTGAAGTGGGTTTTGAATGTTGGTTTAATCGGTGTCCTGACGAAGAGACGGGTTTTTCTTCGCAAAACTTCGCATAAAAATTGAATGTTCTCATTTTTACCCCGCACAAGAAAACCTTTTTCATATTCGATTTCGATAGAACTGAATTTCCTCATTTTAAAAATTTTATTCGAAAATTTAATTATCATCCGTAAGGATTATTACATTTACAAAAATAATGTATAACGTTGTTGATAATAATATTTTTAACATCTTTTGAAAAGTTTGTCTGAGTCTTTTGTTTAGTTTTGTCTGGTAGTTTATCGTATAATTTCAGTCCCTGGTTTATTAGTCTTGACTGTTCTTGTCTCGTTTTAAAAGGTTGTATTTGATATTTTTCTGATATTATCGTATTGTATTCATATTTTATATATTTTTTTTCAAGTTTTAGTTCTTCGTCTACAATTACATCAGTGGCTAATTTATTTATAAATTTTAATGATTCTTAAAAAGTTTGTCGCAGGAGGCTAAACTAGCAGTTCACAACGGAGTTCTAGTTCCAACTCTAATGTATGGGAGCGAAGTATGGAATTGGAAAAATAATGATGAAAGTAGGTTGAATGCTGTCGAAATGCGATCCCTCAGGCGAATGTGTGGTAAAACGATATATGATAGGTGCACAAATGTCGAGATCCGTGAAGTGTGTAAGGCTGAGACATGCATTATTGACAGAATCAAGAAAGGGGTGCTGCGTTGGTTTGGACATGTAGAGCGAATGGACAGCGAAAGAACGGCTAAAAGGATCTACGATGCAAATGTTGATGGATGCAGAAAACGAGGAAGACCGAGAAAGACATGGCACGATCAAGCCCATCAAATACTTGAAGATGGACATGTCAAAAGTAGGAATAATCGGCGTGCGTGCATAAGAAGATCTATGAATGTAGAGGAAGCGAGGTCTGTATGCCAAGATAGAGTGTTATGGCGTTCTATCCTCTCTGCCTACCCCTACGGGGAAACGGCGTGATGGTTTGTTGTTGTTGTTGTTGCTTAAAAAGTTCAGTTACATTTAATTGCTTGGTTTGTTCAAAGAGTTATTTAATTGCTGTTGGATAGGAGTCAATTAGAGGTCATTTACTAACTTAAAAAGAAAACAAACAGAAAAGAAAACAAAAAAGAAGAACCATAACATGAACATAATAAACAACGAAACTCTTAAAGGACTAGAACATGTGACTTACCTAGGACTCACAATGGACAGGCAATTAAAATGGACAAAACATATAGACGGACTCACTAAAGTAATGGGATCACTACATGGCCTCTTCTACAAAATTAAAGATTCAATACCAAGAAAGGAGAAAATTATGATGTACGAAGCCTATGTCAAAAGTAAATTGAGTTACATGATCGCCTTCTGGGGAACTGGTAACAAGACAGACATAACAAGAATACAAAGACAACAAAATAAAATTCTTAAACTAACATACAACCTGACCTCTACGACTGAACTGTACAAAAAAACACCAGTTTGACATAAACTACTTGACTAAAATTGAGACCTTAAAAATTGTGCAAAAAATAACACTGGGAAACATACAAGACGACGACATAATATTAGCCAAAAATGCTGACGTACACAAATATAACACCAGACAACAACAACACTATCATATTGAAAAAAGCAAAGACAAACACAGGACAGTCAAAAATACTACATAATGGACTTAAACACTACAACGACTTACTTTACTACTTGAAAACTTTTACTAGAGACAAATTTAAAATCAATCTGATAAAGCACATGATGACTAAACTAACTAGACTAGACGAGACATAAAATGACTAGACAATATTATATTTCTAATGTAACCCTAACGGGTTTTTTAAAATTGTAAATAAATAAATAAAAAATAAAAAAATATTTTATTTTGCTGTCTTTGTAGTCTGTTTATGTCATTTTGATTTCCTGTTCTCAATAGTAGTTACATATAACATATTTAAGTATTTACATAGGTCTTCGTACATTAGAATTTTTTCCGTTTTTTGAACAAAATTTTTGATTTAAAAAAAGACTCGATAATGTCGCCACTTTGCTTATTAAATTGTTGATATGAATTGTCCATGTCTATTGTCTGTCTATTGTTAGTCCTAAGTATTTAAAATGTTCGATTTCAGTTAATCGTTCATTATTTATGTAGGCATCTATTTTATGTCATTTTTTCTAGATTCAACGTGCACATTATTGCCTTATTTTTTATTAAGTGTAAGTAAGTTTGTTTAAGTTTTCCATTCAGTCAGCATAGTCGAGTCTTCGTTATCCATCGTTTGTTAATACGTCTGTTTGATTTTTATAGAATAGTCCAATGTCGTCGGCATACATAATATTTTTTTCTTTTAAATTGTACAGTAATAAGTCATTAAAATATAAAATAAATAATTGTGGATCCAAAATAGATTGAATTTGAATAAAAAATCCAGGAAATTTATAAAGCGGAATGGGTAATTCTTTAGGCAGTTATTCTTTAATAAGAAACGTGGAATATCGTTTTGATGGATTTAATTTTCTTTGATGTATAATTTTTCATTTTTGAAGTATTTTCAACAAAATCAAGAATACTTTAAAACTTTTCTCTAAAGTACTGTCTTGATGTTACCACTCATTAATTTTCTTTGCAAACTTAATTCATACTCGTATAACCAGTGGCGCACTAAAGGTGGAGATAATAAATTATTATCATCATCATTCCCTTTCCACACCCAATGGTGCATAGGGCACTGCATTGGTACACCAAACGCTTTGTATGATTTTTTTGTTACATGAAAGTAAGGTGATCAGTCTTACGCATCAGGTGCCAGCCCAGAGACTATGAAATATTTTAGTGTACCTAAAAACACCTTTTTACATCAATACTTCAAGTCAACCATGCCAGGAATCGAACCCGATACCTCTTGCACGGTAGACAATCGCGGTGACCACTACACCACGAGACCTACTGTAATAAATATCAAATTAAAATGAATAAATCACGTAGATTTATATCATTTATCATGTACTCGACCTTTGGTCATTTTATTTAATTAATTAATTTATTTGTTTAGATACTAAATGTTAATTCACTAGGAATACCAATTTAATTAAAAGACTTTAGTATGCAGATAACAATTTTGTTTAAATTAAACTAGTTCAGATAAGGCTTAACTTTAATTTACTTACAAGTATTATTAATCAATATTTTTTATTAATATTTAAATTCGGATGTAACCACTTACCGACTTTTCTATGTCTACCAGTTTCAAGACGTAGGTACCCGTCTCTTCCTCAGAACACCAATTAAACTAGCATGTTTAACATGCCGATTTGAAACCACGTGCATTTTGTATGCAACCCACAAACTTTGTATACACTTATTGGTTTATGAAAACGTTTGATGTTCTGGGAGAAACAGTTGAAAAAAGAGGGATAAAATTGAATTATTTCACCCACATGAGATGAATCAGATGTAATATGTTAATATTATGAACAGCTCCCTAGGGGGTTGAATCCAGTTCTTGTCTACAAAAATCTTGACAAACTCAAAACATGGTAGAGAGCTTTTTTTGTTACTGGCCTCATTATTACCTAAAAAAAGTCAAACCCCCACCGAAAGAAAAAACTTGTGGTGGTATTCTGAACACAAAAGCGCGCATAGAAAACGCATTTTTAACGCGTATTTACAATAAAGAAAGATCACGTTTTTTCTATGATATCCATAACATCTACGATATCCATTAAAAAAAAAAATTATGCTAATTATTAGTACCACAAAAAATACTTTTAAATTTGTAATTTGAACTCCCGAAAAAACGGTTATTCCATTAGGCACGCCCTTAATACGTCACGATTCATGTTTATTTGTTCCTGACCATTGAAATTTGTTAAGAACAATATCACGAATCTTGACGTCACAACAACCAAGGCCAAACACGACGCATTTTTCGAGCAACGTATTTTTATTACATTTCTTTTTCACATCAATGTTTTAAAAAAATTCTATACATATCTTCTTTACACATCTAGTAAATTTTAATATATTTTTATCGGTATTTGTAGTATGTGTGATATTTTCTATATTTCTAATATTAAAACAAATCACCGGAAACATTCTACCATCTCTCGTATATGTGAAGCATTTAACAAGAATTTTAATAGTCTAGATTTATTTAACACTCCATATAATAGATACAGAAGAGAACTAATAGGCTTGATTCAGAATAACAGAGAATAGACGTTTTGTCTCTTTTCTTGCTCTGAATCAATTGCAGTTTTCCACTTCTACTTTCCTTCAATCATCCTTCATTACTCCTTATCAATTTCCTTCTTTTCCTTCCCACTATCTCTTTGTTTTGTCCATGTTTCTTTTATTTTAATATGTAGTACATTTAAATTTATTGCAACAGAGAGGAAAAACCTTATTGAGAAGGGAATATGGAAGTCTAGGCATTTACAGAGCTTATGATCTCTGGTGTAAGTGGCCACTTTACACACTGTGTAACATTCTTCATTCTGCCCATGTTTTCCATATTCCCTTCTCAATAATGTTTTCCCTCTCTATTGCAATAAATTTGAACATAGGGAGGAAATTCAGCCAGTCTGCAAGCATTTGGACATACTCACACATTGTTATAGTACATTTATTATTTATATTGTTTAAACCCTCCCGTCGTCGCTTTATTGTAGTGTAATTTAGTTAATACATATTATTGGATGGAGGTCCTACTATGTATACATTTTGTAAAGTTTTTTTTTATATTCATTGAACCTCAATTTCGTTTCTCCGTCGTCAATGAATCAGAAGTATCGCGCATTCTGCTTTCTATCAAAACTAAATCCTTCGGCAGCGATGAATTGAGTTTGTCGATAATTCATATGACTTTGCCTTTTACTTTATCTATTATTACTCATATTATTAATGTTTCCCTCTCATCTGGTTACCTTCCAACCCAATGGAAATCGGCTTTCGTTATTCCACTTCCCAAAAATGGCTCCCCAGCATCCAAAAAAGATTATAGACCCATCTCCATTTTGCCTATCTTTTCCAAAGTTATTGAACGAATAGCTTACAAACAAATTAACTGTTATCTGACACTTCATAATCAACTTGATCCTCTGCAATCTGGTTTTCGGGCTGGACACAGCACTACTACCGTCTTAGTTAAAATAACTGACGACATTAGACAAGCAATGAATGATAAACGTCTAACGCTTTTGGTCCTACTTGATTTTAGTAGTGCTTTTAATTCTGTTGATTTTGACCTGCTTCTCGCTAGACTTAAGTCCTTAAATCTATCTTCATCCGTGATAAATTGGTTTTCAACATATTTACGTGGCCGTCGTCAATGCGTTAAAATGGCAGATGTCTTTTCAGATTGGATTGATCTTACCGCTGGTGTGCCACAAGGGGGGGTACTTTCTCCACTTTTATTTTCCCTTTTTATCAATCCAATAACAAAAAACCTCCCCTGTTCGTACCATTTATATGCCGATGATTTGCAATTGTATATTCATTTCGAGCCTGTCGACATTGTTGAAACACATAGAGTAATGTCACTTGCACTCGACCATATCTCTTCATGGACAAAAAAACATGGACTTCTCATAAATCCAACAAAAACCCAAATTGTACTTGTTGGTAGTAAACAAATGTATTCAAAAGTGAATTTTTCCACACTTCCTCTTTTCAAAATAGATGGTACAGAAATTCCATTCATGACTTCAGTCAAAAACTTAGGTATTATCATTCATAAGCATTTAGAGTGGCACGATCAGGTTAACGAAGTTAGTCGTAAACTTTATAGCAGTTTGCACTCACTTAAAAGATTACAGAATTTCTTGCCAATTAATGTTAAGCAAACATTAGTCCAGAGCTTACTTCTTCCACTCCTTGACTACGCGGATGTATGTTATCCAGATGCTAACTCTGAATTGCTTGATAAGTTAGAACGATTGCAGAATATTTGTATTCGTTATATCTTTAATCTTCGCAAATTTGACCACATAACCGAGTATCGCACGCAACTACACTGGCTCAGTATCAGGCATAGAAGAAACATTCACATTCTATCACTTCTTCACAATATTTTAAATAATCCCACTTCGCCTGTTTATCTGAGAGAGCTCATCCAACCTCTTTCACAACACGGACTATCTCTTCGTTCTAGTAACGAGAGAACTCTTTTAATACCCCGTCATCGCTCTAATTTTTTTGCCTCCTCTTTCACAGTAGTAGCCGCTCGATTGTGGAATAATCTACCCACTAATGTTAGAGACGCCCCTTCTTTATTTACATTTAAGTCAAGATTGAAATGTCACTATCTAAATATTTAAATTGTTCCTTTATCCTTCTTCTATCCTTCCCATCCCCTCTCCTCTCTTCATAGTAAAGTGTTATTTTTTTTTTATACATTTATTTATTTTTGTTAATCTTTGCTTTTAATTTTTGTATAAAATTGTAAGATTCAATATGTCCATATATTTATAATTTTCTGAAACTGAACGGTTTGGGTAGGTAGGAAGAAATTGCCTTAAGGCAATATGCCCGCCCTTATATGTATATTTATTGTATATGTATATAAAGTGTCAATAAATAAATAAACCTGTACATCTGTTTGTATTCGAAATAAATAAATGTGATTTTTACCTATTCCGTTCAGAATACCAGCCCCGGGCGCGCCACTGCACACAACCCGTAATATTGGAATATTTCGCAAGACCAAGAGAATTACTTATTCGGGACTGGATTTTCCCTTTAGGGAGGGATTTGAGTTAGAATCGCCTTGATTGTTTTTCCATTATTTAGATTGGTGTTTGGTTCGTTTGTTCTTCAATTCTTCTATCTTTTGATCTTTGTGAAGTTAAAGAGCCGAAGCCTTTATTGATGCTGGTGACATTCTGACCGAATTATTTCACCTACAAGCTAAACAACGCCTGAAAATATTTTACCACAAATAAAACATTGCTCTAGTGCTAGGCTAAACTAGCAGTTCACAACGGTGTTCTAGTGCCAACTCTAATGTATAGGAGCGAAGTATGGAATTGGAAAAATAATGATGAAAGTAGGTTGAATGCTGTCGAAATGCGATCCCTCAGGCGAATGTGTTGTAAAACGATATATGATAGGTGCACAAATGTCGAGATCCGTGAAGTGTGTAAGGCTGAGACATGCATTATTGACAGAATCAAGAAAGGGGTGCTGCGTTGGTTTGGACATGTAGAGCGAATGGACAGCGAAAGAACGGCTAAAAGGATCTACGATGCAAATGTTGATGGATGCAGAAAACGAGGAAGACCGAGAAAGACATGGCACGATCAAGTCCATCAAATACTTGAAGATGGACATGTCAAAAGTAGGAATAATCGGCGTGCGTGCATGAGAAGATGTATGAATGTAGAAGAAGCGAGGTCTGTATGCCAAGATAGAGTGTTATGGCGTTCTATCCTCTCTGCCTACCCCTACGGGGAAACGGCGTGATGGTTTGTTTGTTTGCTCTAGTGTAGGGTAGCCATATTTCGCTAGGGTCTCGTCGGGGCGTTCTGGAACACGGATATGTTGTAACGAAAATGGCAATTTTACAACGGTTTTTCAGAAAAATAATCAAAACGTTTTTATTACATTTCATGTGGTGCTTCTTGCGGAATAAATACCGCTGGCCATATTTTTTTATGACGTAAAATTAACATATTCCTACAATATTGATTCTACACCCAGTCAGCAGAAAAAAAAAATATCGGTCCTTTTCACTGAGCCAACATCAACGATATTACATGTTCTACTATAGTTTTATGAGCAGAAGCTCAATCACAAATAACTATCGACGTGATAACAATTTCTCACCATGTTTGTTTATCGTATTCGCGATCACAATACAACATCCGTGAACACCTAATATTAAATTTCAAAATATTTACGATTCGCGATGTATAATCCTACTGCGCAATCACATATGTATTTAAATTTCACCGGTGTAAATATGGAAAATATTCCAAAACTGCTTTTTTATATATTTATTTATTTATTATTTATAATGCTATTCATTGCATTTAGCCAACGGTTGGCAAGCCAAATGTCAAGAAAGACAGTCGTTATGGTAATTGTAATTTTATTTTCACTTTTTTGTATTATGTTTGATCAGATCCTGCTTTATAAAATTGTCAATAATAAATTCGATTCCCCGGAACTCATAAATCTACTTGCTTACCGTGTCCCCTCCAGGCCAACTAGACTCTCTGATATTTTCTATATTCGTACATTTAAAACTAATCATTGGAAACATTCTACAATCCCTCATATATTTGAAACATTTAACAAAAAAAATAATAGTCATGATATATTTAACACTCCATACAATATGTACAGAAGAGAATTAATAGGCTTGATTCATGCTCTTCATTCATAATTCGTTTAATCATTAAATCAAATGCAATTTTCCACTCTCACTTTCCTTCAATCATCCTTTACCACTCCTTATCAATTTCCTTATTTTCCTTTCCACTATCTCCTTGTTTTGTCCATATTTATCTTATTTTAATAAATAGTGTATTTACTATTTATATGGTTTAAACTTCAAGCCGTCGTCGCTTTATTACAGTATTATTTAGTGAATAAATATAATTGGATGGCAGGCCCTACTATGTATACATTTTGTATATATATATATTTTTTTAATATTCATTTAACCTGTACATCTGTTTGTATTCGAAATAAATAAAATAAAAATAAGTATTGGATACTCCTAACTATTTTGCAAATGCAATATATTAGATTTTTTTTATGGTAAACGCCGATTTTATGCCAATGAACTGTATTTATTTACGAGGAAAACAAAAAACAAACCGACACGAGCGTTGACTTAGGAATTACACACGCGTTGACTTGTGACTGCGATAACTTAAGCGTGTTTATTATTGTTCATTGTGATCGCTCAAATGCTAAGCATGTTTTTAAGGCACGTTGATAATTATTTTTGATTAAGCTACAGGAATGCAAATGAAATACTCGCTCAATTTAAAAAAAAAATAATAAAAGTTTCCGACTTCCACTCTACTCTATCGAGGCAAGTTCAGTTTCTATGAAGTTCTTTAGATACATCAATTGATAAAACCATTTATCACCTTATTTTCGCATTCAGTGTGAGTATGGATGTGGAAGATTTTCGTTGATTAAAAGCCTTGCACTGAGTAAGTTTAAATCAGGACATTAAGGGTTTCATCGGGTCGTCAATAACGGTGACAGTCCCGAAATATCGGGACGGATGGCAGCCCTACTCAAGTGCCATAATCCAGGAGAAAATATGGCAAGAAAAGAGAAACCACGTTTCCTCTTAATGTTTTTTTTTGTTTACAGAAAAATCCAGAGCATACAGTTCCTATGATTGAAGATGGTGATTTAATTTTATGGGAAAGGTAAAAAAATCGTTTTACTAAAAAAAAACTATTTTATTTTATTCTGTAAAAGTATTAGTAAAAATTCATATAAACAATAAACACATACATATTTACATACATTCACATATATATACATACATACATTGTACATATACACACATATATATATACACACACATGTACATACACCCATGCGCATACACATACATACATTTATAAAACATAGACAATTTATTTAATATAATGCGAAACTTCATGATTGCCATATATTTTTCAAAAAAATATTTTTCATATTTTATATTCAGCATCTGTACATATGACCGACCATAAATCCGACCTTTTAGTCCTATTTAAAATTCTCAACTCTTTGATGCGCCTGAACTACTAAGCTCAATAAAATTAAATATCCCAACTAGAAACCTCAGACAAAACTTACTCTTTCATACTGATTACCATAGTACTAACTATGGTTTTCATTCCCCTATGCCCAGAATTCTTAGGTCTGCCAACAAACATACCAGTCTTGATTTCTTTGATAACAAGTTGTCTTTTTTCAAACGATCACTGAATCAAATTCAATTATAAACACCTCTCTCCCGCTTTCATTCCCACAAAGTTTACTATAAACCATTGAGTCTTTCTAATTTTGTTATACTAACTTTCTATGTATAAATGTGTCCATAAAAATGCCCATTGGGCGTATATATAAATAAATAAATAAAAATGAAAAAATAAATTCATACTCGTATTTATGTTCAATATATGATAAAGGCAATTTATGCCGTTTATGTAAAAATAAATAAGCAGTTTATTATTTCAGCCACGCTATTGTAGCGTACCTGGTGACAGTATACGGCAAGGATGATTCTCTTTACCCCAAGGACCCTAAACAGAGGGCCATAGTGGATTGTAGACTTCACTTTGATTCCAGTGTTCTTTTTAACAAGTTTAAAATTTCTGTTGTAAGTTATTTTAATACTATATGCATTAAATTATAATAGTTTAGAAATCGCGTACGCGCATCAAACTAAAGCCGACTGAACTACCTATCAATAGTTTTACGTTTTGGCTATAAGTTACTCCGTAGACGTCACTTAGTACGCAACTACCGATTTGAATTTAATTATGCCGTGTTGTGTCGTTGTAAGTGTCAAAATACTACTGGGATTAAAAGGGAATAGGTTGGGATCACATTTCATGTGTAATTAGCGAATTCACAAATAATATTATTTAAGAATTCGATTATTTTACCGCCTGTCAGATTGTTTAATAAAACAAGGCAGACATTTTGTTAATATTGCCAGGGTAGTCGATTTTTTTAACCGGCTTTTTACAAATAAACGTTAGTCTATTTTTTTTTTCTTTTCTCGGCAAAGCACCCAAATTTGAGTGATACATGCCTTAATTTACCAATGTTTTTGTTGCAAGGTTGCAAAATATTTGTAAATTAACGAAAGATTTGACAGCATTTAACGAGCGGATCACATGGAAACAACTTATAGAACAGGGCTGAACAATAAAGCAATAAGTAATTTATTTAATTTTAATTCACATAATTTTAATTTCGTAAATTAATTAGGTTGTCAGAATATATACTTCGTGTCTTAGATATTTTTTTGTATTTCCTTAAATGTTTGACCATCACACTATTGATTATAGGACAGTTCAAAGATAGAAGATGTTAAGTATTAAGTGGAAAAGATAGACCAAGTAAGCAAATTACGAAAACGGTATATAATTTACTTAATTACTAAATTATTATTTTATGTTTTTTTTACGATTGCCTTGTAAAAGTATCTGGTTTTTTTTTATAGTCCAGTCAGTAAAATACTTTTTGAGGTAAAACATAACATGAAATTATATCAATGCAGTGTCCTATACACCACTAAGTGTAGAAAGAGAATGATGCTGAAAAAAATTAAATTCATTTGAAAAAATATTCAAAAAATTATTAAAAACTTTCATTTCATTTTATTCTTCATTTATTATTAAACTATGTACTTACTTATACTTTTTTTTTAAAATGTAATGTAACCCGCAGCCAAGCTTCGGCTTTGCGGAACAAAAATACAATTATGTATGTTACTGATTTGTTAAAGTAAACAAAACTTTAAAAAAAATCAAAAATCAAACATCCTACCTACGAAGGTTATTTTTTCAATTCCAATAATGTTCAGAAATGTATATATTTTTTTGCGAATTTTTAGCGTCCCATGCTGTACAACGGCGAAACTAGCATTCCTCAGAGTAAACTGGACGAGATAGTAGAAGCATATGGGTTCGCCGAAGCATTCCTCACCAATAGTCCATGGATCGCGGGAGATCATGTCACAGTGGCAGATTATTGCTGCATCACGTCCGTACTGAGCCTGAGCATTCTAGTCCCAGTCGACTCCCAAAAGTAAGAAACGAAATGTATTTATTTGTAGTTAAGTTGTGCACACGCAGACCGGTCATCGAATGTGGTGCCGAAGTCTGGGTTAAAACCAAAAGATATGATAACATGGTATTTGAAAGAAAAATATTAACTCTCAAAAGACTGTGGTAAACAATTCCTTTGCGCGCGGTGATGTTACATCGTGTTACTTTCTTCGATGTCGGCTCTTCCTATCATTGCGAAGCGGAATTCGCCAAGCGTTGGATTGTTCACCCATCAAAATGGAACGTGAGCTGGATTTAGACCGTCGTGAGACAGGTTAGTTTTACCCTACTGATGACCGATTATTGCGATAGTAATATTGCTCAGTACAAAAGGAACGGCAGTTTTGGACATTTGGTTCTCGCACTCGGTCGACCGGCCGGTGGTGCGATGCTACCATCCACAGGATTAGGCCTGAACGCCTCTAAGGCCGTATCCCGCCTAAGCAAATCGAGCGGTGATACGTGATGTGAACAATGTGACATCTATCAGGCGGTCTCCATCAGCGGGAGCCTCCGTCGAAGCCCGACGAGGTGGGACGAGCACCGCGCTGCGCGGTTAAATGTCCCGGCGCAATGGCGTCCCGACTCTGACCAAGCTTAAGTCCGGCGTCGGAACTCGGAATCGTCCGCAGACGACCTTCGTACTTGGCGGGGTGTTGTACCCGGTAGAGCAACGTCATGCTGCGATCCGTTGAGACTCTGCCCCACGCCAAGAGATTCGTTCAATCGTTTCTACGGAATTCGGCCCAGAGGCTAAAAGCCAAAAACAAAAATCAAAGAGCTAAGAGCCGAAAAGCGAAAGCGAAGCGAAGCGAAAGCTCCAAAATCCCAGGGTGGGCGCTCGCACTCGCACTGGCTCTCGACGGTTATTCTAAAGTTCAAACATTTGAAATCAAATCATGGAGACATACTGTTTAATGGTTCCTTTTCCGTAATTTATAAAAATAAACATTAATTAAAAATCATAAAAACACCGGTCATTGTCATCATCTTGTATCACGAGGATGAGATTCATCCGGCTGAACCAATTCACCTAGTAGGCCAACGCCTATTAATAATTTTTATATTTCTTTTTGTACCAGTTAGTTAATTCAACAATGAGAACGACAACTAACAACTTTTAACTTCAATAACAACTGTCCCATCGGAAATATTGTTCCAATTCACGAACGTGCTGGACATTAGACATTTTTTCAAAAAGAGTAATTGACTCATTTCTGATCATGCCGCTACAAGAGTAGATCCCAGCAGAATGCGTACGAGGTTTTCCTGTTATTTGAATTATTCAATTCCAAAAACACGTACGACGTTTGCTCAGAGTAATTTCTCTTTTTGTGACCCCAAGAGTGTTCAATGTCCTGGATGAACATATTAAGTTCTCCAAAATGAAAGCCTTTTTCAGAAGGAGTGTGCAAGTCTGGGTTTTGTCTAAGGGAAGAGACCATTGCAGGAGACTGCTGCGAGATATTGCATAGATTTACATACTATTAAGCGTGTTGTCCAGATGCCCTTTGAAATATATAAACATAAGTCCATGTAATAATATTTCATTTTTATTTCGCTATTATTTCATTATGTACGGTCTTCCACTTTCCATTATGTTATATCCCAACTTAACACAGGGCCCTTGGCCTCATAGAGTTTGGGATGCGTTATTATTGTATTTTTTTTAATATGTATGTATTTGTATGAATGAATAAATAAATAAAAAAAAGTTTTGAGTATGTCCAAATGCTTGCAGACTGGCTGGATTTCCTCCTAAACTTCCATGTTCCCTTCTCAAAAGTGTTTTCACTCTCTGTTGCAACAAGTTTAAATCTAAGTAGCTCCCTAGGAAGGAAATCCAGCCAGCCTGCAAGCATTTGGACATACTCAAAGCATTGTCGATGACGTTTTATTTATATTTACACGAGTACATGAAAATAACATTTTTATATGTATAAACTTATATGTATTTATTTAATATGTAATGTATTTTCTTTACTAACTGTGTATACTTTGTGGAAATCTGTTATTAGTTCTGAGTTTATACACTATACCTGTTTGATTACTATAAATATGTATGTAGAACTGTTGATTTCCCAAATAATAATAATAAAAAATCATAAATTTAAAAAAATTAAAATAATAAAATAAATAAAATAAATAAAATAAATAAAATAAATAAAATAAATAAAATAAATAAAATAAATAAAACAAATAAAACAAATAAAACAAATAAAACAAATAAAACAAATAAAACAAATAAAACAAATAAAACAAATAAAACAAATAAAATAAATAAAATAAATAAAATAAATAAAATAAATAAAATAAATAAAATAAATAAAATAAATAAAATAAATAAAATAAATAAAATAAATAAAATAAATAAAATAAATAAAATAAATAAAATAAATAAAATAAATAAAATAAATAAAATAAATAAAATAAATAAAATAAATAAAATAAATAAAATAAATAAAATAAATAAAATAAATAAAACAAATAAAATAAATAAAATAAATAAAATAAATAAAATAAATATTTTTCCAGGTTTCCGAAGTTGGCCGCCTGGGTAAAGAAGTGTCACTCTCTTCCAAAGTTCGAATCACTATGCCTTCCGGGAAACAAACTCCTTGCAGACATAGTAAACAGTAAATATACAAAGAAAACTTGTTGAATGTATCTAATAAACAAAATCCAAAAATAGCATTGTGACTTTTTTGTATCTAGACTTGATAATAAAATACACCCGTGTCACTTAATTGTGTGTCATGGCTAGAGATGCAAGGCGATAAAATTACCCCGGTATTTTACGGGAATTTTACCAGATTTTTGTAAAATACGGTATTTTACGGTATTTTTCGGTATTTTTCGGTAAGAAACGAATTTGACGTACTAATTTTTATTTTTCAAAGATATTACAAATACGGGTAGCTTTGTTTTAGGACACTTTACATGACTGCAAAAACCAGGTTTAGATCCATCGGGTGGTTGTCAAGGTTTATTAAAAGTATGGGACGTTCAAGGTCATTCGGTATGTACTTTTTTCACTTTTTATTATAAAAAGGGTTATTATGTTTTGAAACTAAACAGGATCGGTGGACATAGGGTCCTTAGTAAAACCTTAAGTTTGTGACCTTGAATCGAAATTTACAAATATATAGGCGGTAGGTTTACAAATACTTTAAACAGTGTACATTATACGAGTAATATAAAAATAATGTAATATTACATATTCATAATGCTACTTTAGGTTAGCCTGCTTAACAAGGCATCAAGTTCTAGATGTCTTAGACCTCCGCTGCTTATTTAGTTGGAGTTCATGTCACAACTACGAGATGCGAATCTGACTTGTAAGGATGCACAGGAGCTGGCATCTTACCGAGATGTCTGGAGGATCTTTGTGAACACCATATGCTCCAACTAGGTAGCGGTCATGGAATGATGATGATGATGACTTTTAGTGGGTCAACTATCAAACAATTAGTAAAAAGGTAGTGCAAATAGCGCTTTTCCGCTATTTTGATAAAATGTATTTGATGGTCAAACGTGTATCTTGGAAAGTATTGATCCTACGAAAAAAAAAACTATTTTTAAGTAAATTTTATTTTCTCTGAATTTTGTATATTTTTTTTCTTTAAAACCTTCAGGGACGTAATTATACACAAAAAACTGATTTTAAGCACCATTTTTTCAAAATCGCGGCATGAGCGGTGGTTGTTTAAGGTCACGAACTTAAGGTTTTACCAAGGACCCTATGTCCACCGATCCTGTTAAGTTTCAAAACATAATAACCTTTTTTATAAAAAAAAGTGAAAAAAGTACATACCGAATGAGCTTAAACGTCCCATACTTCTAGTAAATCTCGACAACTACCTGATGGATCTAAACCTGTTTTTTGCAGTCATGTAAAGTGTCCCAAAGCAAAACTACTCGTGTTTGTAATATCTTTGAAAAATAAAAATAGGTACGTCAAATTCCGTTTCAAAAGTCTTACCGAAAATTACCGTAAAATACCGTAAATTACGGTATTTTACCGCGACTTTTGGTAAAATTACGTAATTTTACATCCATAGTCATGGCGCCACGACAAAGCACACTAGGACAATGTGATTGTAACCACGTCAAGTTCATAGAGATGGCACGCGCCAGATAGATCCCAAAACACCGGTACACAAAACGACATAACAATTAAAAATTTGGTAAGGTATCTAAAATAAAATACTTTTATTTGATTTAGTTCTACTTTATATTTTAAATAGAGTTTGATACGAGGGTTGCTACTTAAGTTTTGAGATATGGCAACACCAATATGTCAAATCTGACATTATCATCGTAAAGTTTGTCATTTTTGATGGTAAACGTACTCAGAACGTTTTGTCATACGAGAAATATTTGTGGTGTTTACAGATCCTTGAAAAATAATTTTGTTAAAAAAAATGGAACTAAATCGTGAACATTTTTTTCAACATTTTTATTTTCTATGACTTTTGACGTGGATTAAACCAACAATAGTGTGCCGATCAATTGTTTCGGTGGTTTTCTGAATTCAATCGTGGTCGCACTTCGTTTCAGGACGAATTTCGTGAAAAAATCGATACTTTGCGTGAACTGATATTGCAAGATCAACAAGATCGTCATGTGACCGTAAGTACGTGAGATTGAAGCATGCTTGGGCATTAGTCCCACTCGCATACATTTAATATTGCATGCACATTTGGTCGTCAAAAAGATTTGTTCGCGTTGGATACCGCATAATTTGACAATCGCTCAAAAAAGGCCTCGTGTCGATTGGTACAAACAAATGTTTAAAAATGTAATCGCGGTGCTTCAAAAGACGTCTTTAAGACGTGACAGGCGACGAATTATGGGTCTATGCATATGAACCCGAAACTAAGCAACAATCGACTGTATAGGTCCATCAAGACGAGCCAAATCCAACGAAAGTGGTTCGCGCACAAAGCACTTCGAAGCAAATGGTCGCGTATTTTTTTGGGATAACTGGACATGTAGCCACCGTTTCATTAAAGTAACGTAGAATAGTCAATCCTGAATGATACACCACTATTTGTTTGCTAGAAGTGTTCTGAAAAATAAGGGAAACCAATTGCAGAAGACGAATCATTCTCCACCACGACAATGCAAGCTGTCACACATCAGCTCAAACAAGTGAATTTTTGAGTATTCAAAACATCGAACTGATGAGTCATTCGGCGTACAGTCCTGATTTGGCACTCAATGTTTTTTTTCTTATTCCCACATATCAAAAATAAATTGCGAGGTCAACGTTTTTCGACGCCTGAAGAAGCGGTTGCTACGTTTAAATCACATGTTTTGGAGGTACCTCAATCGGACTGGAAAAAGTGCTTCAAAAATTGGTTCAAACGCATGCAAAAGTGTATTGATCTTCAAGGAGAATATTTTGAAAAACAATAAAGCCATTTTTTATCATAAATATTTGTTTTGACTTGTCTATCTCAAAACTTAAGTAGCAACCCTCGTAATGTCCCAACAAGACGAAATGCGCTACATTATACACCCATGTCTAATGAAAAAATAAAATAAGATAGAAGAATATAAGTAGAAATTTTAAAACGAAATTCTATCAATTATCTGCATACACAATAAATATTTAATTTAATTGTGTATTTTATTTAACACTTATTTTAAGAACTCGTAAGGTTTAACAATAGCAGCGCCTAAGTTTGAGCGTTTATATTATGAAAAAAAGGTACAATTTTTAATGAAATTAATATTCAAAGTTAGGTAATGGTAAGTTATATATTATGAAAACTAGTTTGGCCGCTTTTGCACATTACAATCTGTTCCAGTGTTCTAAGTATATATAGAACCAGCTCCGCTAAATAATTGCTCACTAGCTACGCTGCTGGAAGGAGCTGATAAATATTGGTGTAATTCATGTATAAAAGAATAGGTATTCAATTTCTTGACTGAAAATTTGTTTTTTAGTTTCCGGTGAAAGTTTTACAGCTTCATCTAACTTCTCAAACTCTGCAAACTCCTCGGCGTGTATCGCTTTAAGGTGATCCTAAACGAAAATAATTAAGTTATTTTTTGTTTTTTAAACAATTTTGTGAAAAGAATCTAAATTATACTGTTATGGTATTTGTTACAATCAATATAGTGTAAAGCTTCCGCAAACGAAGTTTTGTAAAGTTTCCATTTAAAATAAACGTAAAGATGGCATTTTTCAATAAAAAATGGTAAAAGCGCCATCTATGAATAATCAGTTTTATTTTTTCGTTTAAAATCACCTTAAGGTTACTTTTTAAGGCGGTAGTTGTACGGCCTTTTTGTGAGTATATTTTGTCACATAGTTTACATCTGGCTGTTAAATCGTCGATTTTAACGAAAAATTCCCGAACAGGACTTGTTTTTGGTTTAATAATTGTAGTTAAGTTACACACAAGACACAAATTAATTACTAAAACAAACAAAAACAGAAAATCTTACGAGATTACACTCACGTCGCGGCGTAAGTATAATGAAGTAAAAAAAGTATGCAGAGAAACGCGTTGCGACAAGTGTCGAAAGCACGCGCCCGGTTCGCTCGTGGTTGGCTGGAACGCCTGGAACACCCCTCCTGCACGTGAAAGTTCCGTTCAAATTTCCGTTATAAAAGTTTTTTTTTTATTTGAAAATTTATTTATAAACCCTTACGGATTATTACATTCATTTTACATAGAATAATATTTACATTTTTCAATCATACTCTGTTGTTCAAAATAATATTTTTTACGTGTTTTGAAAAGTTTGTCTGTCTTTTGTTTAGTTTTGTCTGGTAGTTTATTGTATAATTTCAGTCCCTGGTTCATTAGTCTTGATTGTCCTTGTCTTGTTTTAAAAAGTTGTCTATGGTATTTGTCTGATATTCTCGTATTATGTCCATGTTGACTTCATTTTTTTACAAGTTTTAATTCTTCGTCTACAATTACATTAGTGGCTAATTTATGGATAAATTTTAATGATTCTAGTTGAAAGAGTTCAGTTATATTTGATGGCTAAGTTTGTTTAAAAGTTCTCTAGTTGCAGTTAAATAGGGAAGGTCATTTACTAACTTTAATATTTTATTTTGTTGTCTTTGTGGTCTGTTTATGTCATTTTGATATCCTGCTCCCCATAGTAGTTGCGTATAACATATTTTAGTTTTTACATAGGCCTCATACATTAGAATTTTTTCCGTTTTTGGAACAAAATTTTTGATTTTTAAAAAAAGACTCGATAATGTCGCCACTTTGCTAATTAAATTGTTGATATGAATTGTCCATGTTAATTGTCTGTCTATTGTTAGTCCTAAGTAATTAAGTAAGTAATAAGTTGCCGAAACGGAAACAGAAATTGGTGTCAAAAAACGTCTAGAACTTCCGCATTTGCGAAATCAGAAGCAGAGGCCTGTTGCATCACTACTTTTAATTTATTTAAATAGGTTTCGATTTAATTTCAAGTTTTAGCCGAAATTTCGGCTTCGATTTTGGCTGAGAATGTTATTTATAGCTGTCACTACTATTTATATCAGTATATATTATATATCTTTGAAGATACGTTGATCTAGACGTTTTCGCAAAGTCATCGTTGTGAGAATAATATTATTTTGACATAAATTGTTATCTTTGTCCTTGTAGATGTCGATAACGGCTTACATTAGATACAAAGTAATAAATTCAGAGGTCCAAAGTAAAAATTAACATAACGAAATATTATTAGTCATTCATACCCAAAGACGTATAATGAACATATCTGACGTAAATGGCCTGCAAATAAAATACGAACAATATTTGGAGTACCCAGGCACTCGTATGTCCAGGCGGATGAAGAAAACAGTTGTATCCGACGGCATGTTAATACGTATGGACATGCCTAGAGCCCTCAAAAATGATGACACCTTTACTCATGCCTACACGCTCAGTCATGCTCAAAACCAACATACCTGCTTGTGTCATGAAAGCGTGCAAAAAGCTTTCGGATTAACATTATGAAAAGACCTGGCAACATTTAGGCTAATTTTTATTAGATTAAATTTATTAACAGTGACGGGTATTTATACAATTGAACTTCGTCTTATAGTTAAATCAAGATATTAATATTTTAGTACACAGGATTAAAGCCATTTTCATAACACCAGGAATAAAATTAAATTAAGAATTTTATTGACGAAGCAAACATTAATTTATACAAAGAGGGGCCCTTATTTATTTATGTTACATTTTATATACATACACAATACATATCATCATCATCATCATCATCATCATAGTCATCATCACCGTCGTCATCATCATCACCATCGTAGTCATCATCACCGTAGGCGTCAACATTTTTATCGTAGTGATCATCACCGTCGTCGTCTTCATCCTAATCATCGCAGTCATTATCACCGTCTTCGTTATCTACATCGTCATCGTCGTCATCATCATCATCATAATCATCATCACCATTCATCACCATACTCATCATCATCATCATCATCATCGTCTCCGTCGTCTTCATCATCATCATCGTCATCTTTGTCATCATCATCATCATCATCATCATCATCATCATCATCATCACCATCACCATCATAATCATCATCATCATCATCATCATCATCATCACCACCATCTTCGTAATCATTATCATCATCGTCGTCTTATTTGCCATCATCATCATCATCATTCTCATCATCATCATTCTCATCATCATCTTTATCACCGTAATCATCGTTATGATCATCATTATCTTCTCGTCATCATCTTCATAATCATATTTATCATCATCATAATTATCATCGCCATTTATCACCATACTCATCATTATCATCATCATCATCGTCTCCGTCGTCTTCATCATCATCATCGTCATCTTTGTCATCATCATCATCATCATCATCATCATCATCATCATCATCATCATCATCATCATCATCATCATCATCATCACCATCACCATCATAATCATCATCATCATCATCATCATCATCACCACCATCTTCGTAATCATTGTCATCATCGTCGTCTTATTTGCCATCATCATCATCATCATTCTCATCATCATCATTCTCATCATCATCTTTATCACCGTAATCATCGTTATGATCATCATTATCTTCTCGTCATCATCTTCATAATCATATTTATCATCATCATAATCATCATCGCCATTTATCACCATACTCATCATTATCATCATCATCATCGTCTCCGTCGTCTTCATCATCATCATCGTCATCTTTGTCATCATCATCATCATCATCATCATCATCATCATCACCACCATCTTCGTAATCATTATCATCATCGTCGTCTTATTTGCCATCATCATCATCATTATTCTCATCATCATCATTCTCATCATCATCTTTATCACCGTAATCATCGTTATGATCATCATTATCTTCTCGTCATCATCTTCATAATCATATTTATCATCATCATAATCATCATCGCCATTTATCACCATACTCATCATTATCATCATCATCATCGTCTCCGTCGTCTTCATCATCATCATCGTCATCTTTGTCAAAATCATCATCAGCATCACTATGACCTAATACAATTATTTTTTTAAATTTACATCTAATAGTTAGTAACGAAATGTTGTAATAAGGTAAACATTCTTGCAATTTATTAAACGGAGATAAAAATAATTATTGCACCATGACGCTCATAAATATTTTATGAAATATTTTTTTTTCAACAATATTTTGAGTTTATCCAAATTTTTGTAGACATGAACTGGATTCAAACCCCTTGGGAGTTATAAATATTGATATATTGAAGGAAGACTTGAAGGAATAGACTGATCTTCAAAACATAGTACTTCAAACATAAACTACACTGGTCTATTAGAGTTTTAACTTTGCATACCATAAAACCGTGTAATTGTACTGTATGTTTCCTGAATAAAAGAAAATAAAAAAACATATTGAAAAAATAAAATTAGGCAGAATAGTGAATATTACACAGTGTGTAAAGTGGCCACATAAACCAACCAATGACAGGTCATGAGCTCTGTAAATGCCTAGACTTCTATACTCCCTTCTATAAAAAAATGTTCATCTCTGTTGTAAGGCAGGTATTTAAAAAAAATGTTTGAAAAAAAAACGAAACTTCTGTTTTTAAAAACGGGTTTCTAGTTTCTACCTGCCCAAATTAAGTACATACCTGAATATTTTTTAGAAATTAATAAATAATTACTAGTTGTCATGTTTTTCCTTCAAGCAGAGAAACGAACCTTGCGTGGTAAATTATTTTATTAAAATGCATGTCTTCTGTCTTCCCGTGCCTAATGTACATGTGTACAGGGGATCTTATGCTGGGACTCATCTCTTGGATGCGTCTTTAGAATCGTATGCGGCCTACGTAAATGAACGAGTGGCGGCATTCTTGAACCACCCACGCGACTAAAGTTGATTGAAAACCAATCGACTTTGTGTCGAGTGCCTAGGCCCTAGAAGCACTCGAAATTGACAATCGAGTGCGACATTGTACCTTTATCTGTCAAACTTTCGTCGTTAAATCACTCGTGGTCAAAATTTTTACTTTACTGTTTATAGTTCTAATGATCTTCACTGATACCCGATTATAAATATGCTATTTTGGTCCATAGTTTGAAATAAAAGCGTCGCAAATGTTTGGCTAGCGGGAACTTCACTCTGCTGGCGGCCAGTATTGTTTGTGTTAACAGCACACTTCTACGACTACTCAAAACATAAATAAACAACGCTGTGTCTATTAAATGTTGGTTTTAATCAAATAAGTGTAAACATTTGTGTCATATTTTAATTGGCACAAAAAGTGCAAGATAGTCTCAGTAATTATTATAAGTAGACTCATTTCCATCATTCAGTGAGTGGCACAAATAATACAATTTAGCTCTAGTAATAAGTAGACACATTTCTGTCTCATCTTTAATGGTTTCAGTAGTCGACGGAATGATCAGTAGAAATTGACTTGCAAATGTAAGGAGGTATTCTATAAAATTATTCAAGAGAGAATTTTCTCTTACATTGATCGATTGATCTCTAACGTAGGTTACAAATTGGTCACTGTAGCATAAATAGCCATCTGTTCAAAATCAATGTTTTGGGAAGTCCATGATGTAAATATGGTTGGAGACAGATATAGTACGAGTGTGTACTTTCCCTTAAAAAAATATCCTTGTTATATTAACACATCATCGCTCCGCTTCATCTTTATCCTATAATTATTTATTTATTTATTTTAAAGAAACAAACAGTCGACAATGATATAGTAACAAAAAACAAAATACAGTTTAAAGACAGACCAGCAAAGTTTCTAAAGAAGAAGCATACATATTATTAAATTGTGTTACAACAAAAGGGTGTGTTTATGTGTATTTGTATGAGAGTTGGTGTAGATGTGTGTTTATATGTATTAGTGTAGGAGTAAGTGTTCAGGTGTGTGTTAAGTGTAAGCATCATTAAATAGTAAGTGGGATCGTATCGCAGCCAGAAATAATAAGTCTTCATTTATTTTTAAATAAATTAAGGGGCATGTAAAATATTTCAATAGATAGAAAAAAAGCATTATAGTTAGAGCAAAAACGATAGAGGAAAGAGTGTTGTGCATAGTTAGTGCTACAGACTGGCAGATGGAACAAATACTGAGTTTTTTTTTTTGGTTTCTTTGGCTTTTTTCATTTTTACACATTAATCCAAATAATAATCACAGAAAGTCTATAGTCAAAATACAATTTGTAATGGAAATATACAATATACAAAATCATAGTAATAATTTTCAAACAATCAAAGGAATAATACTATGTATATTTTATTTTACCATTGGCAGAAATCATAATTTTTAAGACGGTATGCGTAAAAAAAAGGTAGAATATAATGTGAAATATTTCTGTTATTTGTACAAATTACTTCGATGTGGTTTCACAAATGAAATTCTTCTTCTCTGTCGTTCCTCAGTTCTGAGGGTCGTGATAATTGGTACTCTCTCCAGCTATTCCATTGACAAAGCGTCTTCACCCTCCAAGGCTCTGCGACCTCTCCACAGCTCCATATAGGGTCGCCAGTTACATGGTCGACCCACCGAGTTGCAGTTCAGCCTCTGCTTCTTCGCCCTGGCACGCACACTGCCCGTGATTATTATTTTCTCCAGATTTTCAATATTTGCAAATGAATACGCAAATGATATAGATATATTTAATAAAACACTTTTGAATATTATGAGGCAGTGTATCAATTTATAATCTCCAAATTTAAATACTTAAATAATACTCTGTTGTTTTAAATTGGATACCCTTTATTAATCAGCAGTCAGTTAGAATATAATTCCATTGTGTGGTCTCCTCTGTATAAATTACACATTAGGAACATAGAGAGAATTCAAAAAAAGTATTTGAGATTTGTAAATTTTAAATTAAATATTCCCTTAGATAACATAAATTACACGTATTTATTAGACACTTTAAATTTAATTTTATTAGAAGATCGTAGAAAAATAAATGACCTCCTTTTTTTATTTAAAATTTTAAATTCGGAGCTCGATTGTTGTGAACTCCTGAATCTCATTAACTTCAAAATACCTAATCGAGTCACTAGAAGTACGGAGTTGTTTGCAACTACGAGTACATACGTGGGTACTAACTATGCACGACACTCTCCGATTCCGCGTTTACATTCCTTAGCCAACAAATTTACTTGTGAAATAGACATTTTTAATACGACAATTATCAATTTTAAAACGTTCTTAAATGCACTGTTTGAAACAAATTATTAATGTCGTAATGAAACTTTCTTTTTCATACAATTCTTTCTCTGTTTTTGATGTGTATTATTATTATCTTATCTCTTTCTGATATTAATTTATCAAATATTTTTGTGTACCGTATATTATATTATTTTCACATATATACTTACTGTTAACTAATTTTAATTATTTGTTTTTAAGATTAATTTGTTAATAACATTTTTTTTATACGTATATATGTGTATATATGTGTGTATATATATATTTAGAATTCTTAACAAGTTGTTTACAATTTGTTTTTTAATTTTAACATTGTTCTTTTATTCATATTTTTAATCGTTTTTTTTTATGCAAAGTTTCGCTTTTTATTTTGCATTGCAGTTTGCTTTTTATTGTTTCTACATGTATATAAAATCTTTTTTTATTTCTTTTAATGTGTTGTGTATTTATAAAATTATTACTTTCTTTGTTTGTAGTTACCTGTATATTTATTTTTATACTTATAAGTATATGAAAATGTATTTATTTTTTTGTTTGAATTATTTACAAGTTACTTACAATTTGCTTTTTAATTCAATTACTTTTATTATATCCATATAAAATTATTTTTTTCTTTTTTACTATGTAAAGTTTCACTTTTTATTTTGCATGGCAGTATGCTTCTTATTGTTTCTAAATGTATTGTTTATCTTTTAAATTTTTACGCACTATGTTTGTACTTAACTGTATATTTTTTGTAAATGCCCCTTGGGCGTATTGTAAAATTAAATAAATAAATAAATAAATATATCTGTGTTATTTTTTTTTTCTAACTTCTAATTTTAAGATTTTTTTATATAACCGATGGAAAAAAATGAACTTCTCTTCTCTCTACTGGAATTAATTTATGTTTGTACTATATGTAAGATTACGTTTTATATATTTTTTATTTTCTTATTCTTATTTATTTATTTATTTATTATCATTATATTACATACACAAAATTATAATTTATGCAAAGTTGCTTTGACTGTCTAACTAGGGTTATTTACCCCGTTCTAAGACAGTCAAAAAAATATAAAAAACAGTGATCAATATCTGGAAACAGTTATAAAGAGACAGGACAAAGTGAAAAACAAAGTAAAAAATGGAGTAAAAACATGGTAAAAAATGTAGTAAAAACATGGTAAAAAATGTAGTAAAAACATAGTAAAATGTAATAAAAACATAGTAAAATTGTAGTAAAAACATAGTAAAAATGTAGTAAAAACATAATAAAAATGTAGTAAAAACATAGTAAATATGTAGTAAAAAAACGTACCAAAAAAAATAACAAAAACAAAGTAATAAATAACATAGTAAAAACCATTAAAATATATAAATATGTCTATAAAAATATTTTGAAACTCGGTAAAATCTTATTACTTTATTTCAATTTCTTGTTACTTTTGTGTAAAATACATGTCTGTTCTTTATATATAAATATATTTAAAACATGTAAAAGCCTACAAGGCGTTTAAATAAATAAAATAAAGAACCCATTTCGCAAAATATGAGTTCTGTAGTGTATAATTGAGTTTTTTTGCTCTCTCAGATTAACAATTATATAGAAAAGCCCGTAAGCTTTATTGCGTAGAATAAAGGCTTTCCGAATTTTCGGTTCGGTTTTATTTTGGTTTTTAGTGAAACAACAAACTTGCAATGGACAGTTTTGGTTTGCGCTTCTCAACCCAAGTACCTACGGCCCATTTAATTGCTATAATTTGTAGCTAACTTTGACGTCAATAATCATAGAATGATTTTTTTCCGTATGGGCGACCCTATTAGGTTATTATTCTAAGGTTTTACCACTTTTTCATTCGTATTTGTGATTTAATTTATGAACGGTTTCCAAGATTACCAATTTGACAAAGCAATCGAAATGTTTATTCGACTTTTGTCGCGTGGGTGACAAAATGTCACGCCTTTCCAGCATAAGGCCCCGAAACATAAATTTTACTATACATACTTGTACTTTGAAGCTGCTCAGTACTTTATTATATCTCATAGTGATAGCCTGTTTTCAATGTTGTACAGTGACTGTGCGTTTTTGGCGTGTTTGTTTTTCTTATCAAGACATATGTTCGTATAGTTCATTCATAATAAACACCTCACTTCGACAACGGACGCAGTTTGACTTTGATCGAGGTAAGTTAGTAAGTCATAATAATGGAAAATATCGCACACTACGAACATCAATAAAAACATTTAGAAATTAGACACAATTAGAAAAATGAATTGCGTTTTCAAAATCAATATGGATAACGTGGAGAAATATTTTAATTCATAACTTTAAAAAAATGGTTCCGCGACATGTTTGACCTTGATAAATGTGACGTCAAGATTCGAGACGATGTTCTATTTAAATTTCAACGGTCAGAAATAAAGTTCAAAATTTACATGAATCGTGACGTATTAGGAGCCAACGCGATGACCGTTTTTCCGGATGAAAATTATAAACGTATGAAAAAAAATTCTGTAGCAAAAATCTTTTTTTACTCGACACTATTTCATAGACCATTATTGATTTTAACAACAACAAACCATCACGCCGTTTCCCCGTAAGGTTAGGCAGAGAACGCCACATCACTCTATCTTTGCATACAGATCTCGTTTCCTCTACATTCATACACCTTCTCATGCACACGCGCCGATTATTCCGACTTTTGACATGTCCATCTTCAAGTATTTGTTGGATTTGGTCATGCCATGTCTTTCTCGGTCTTCCTCTATTTCTGCATCCATCAACATTCGCGTTGTAAATATTCTTACCCGTTCTTTCGCTGTCCATTCGTTCTGCATGTGCAAACCAACGCAGAGCTCCTTTCTTGATTTTGTCGATAATGCTTATTTAAATTGTAAAAAAAAAAGTTATATTTTCTTATTGTTAATAAATATTTGAAGAGTGATTTTTCAAAGTGTGCTAAGTTAAAAATATCGTTTAGAGAACAATAGTTATTTGTATTTTGTTCGTTTTTATCAGATCAAGTGATTGTTTTAAAAATGACATGTCTATGAATAAATTATCGTGATAGTTATGTAGCTGCTATAAATGGTTATTACAATGGCATTATTGCTTTGAAATTCATAAATTTTAACAAAGAACTCTTAATTTGCATATTTTATTTTATTATTTTTTTTTTCATTTGTTTTGTTTTCATACAACTATTAAAATACACATTAAAAAATACATCTTCAAATTAAGCGATACCGTAATTTGAAAAAAATGCCCACAAAGACTTCACCGTCTGATCGTGAGCCATTCCTTTTTTAATAATTTATAAGTTTATAGTATATAAATATGGCATGACATAACCATAAAAAGAAAAACAACATTTACATATGCTGCTGTTACAAAAACAGGATTTATTTGCAGTATTTATTTATTTATGCTTTATTAAGTTAGTTCATAACATCTTAAAAACTTATGTAACTTTTAATAACATTAAATTTGATTTTTTTTAAATTGTCAACAACATATATTTTAATGTATTTCGATATTTTCTATCTCGCATATTTCTGCAGGTAACTCATTGTACAGCTTCCAATCCCTCGTACAATGAGTTTTGAGATTCTGTTTTTCTCCTCATTGGTAATCTTATCTTTTTGTATCCCTTGTTTCATATGCATGACATTGTTGGTTAAATTTTATTATTGTTTTTATTTTATTCATCCCCTTTATTATTTTACGTATACAAATTGCTACATTGTATTCAATTTGCTGCTTTACTGTGAGCAAGCCGATTTCTTTGCGCATTATATCTACATTAGAATAGATATTTATTTTGAGTATAATCCTCTTCGCCTTATTTAGAATAATTTGTATTTTTTAAATTTCTCCTTCATTACATAAAAAAAGAAAAGAAGAATAGTTATTTATTTAACCGTATGTTATTTATTTATTTGACCACTAACCGACTTTTCTGTTCTACCGGTTTCGTGACGCAACTATCTCTGCGTCAGGTGAATTACACTAACATGCAACTTCCATTACACACCATCACCATATGAGTTGCACAAAAATATATAACCAACGTGCTGATGATAGGACGCATGCTATTGAAAGCCAACACCAACGTGCACTGATTAAATATATATATATATATATATATATATATATATATATCTTCTTTTTTATTCCTTTTCCACACCTAATAGTGCATAGGGCACTGCATTGGTACACCAATCGCAGCGTATTTCGATCATTTTTGTTACATAAAAGAAAGATGATCAGTCTAACGCTTCAGGTGCTAGTCCAGGAACTAAGAAATAAACACAGTTTTAAATAAATTATTCACATTAATTATATCGGGAATCAAATCTGAGACCTCTTGCGTGGCAGGCGAACGCGCTGAAATCTAGGCATCTACAGGGCTTATGACCTGTTAATGGCTGGTTTAAGTGACCACTTTACACACTATGTAACATTCACCATTCTGTCCATATTTTAACATCCATATTCCTTCGATTCTTTCATCTTTTAATGTTTGTGAAGTAAAAGAGCTGAAACCTTTATTTAAACGGGTGAGATTCATATTATTGAATTATTTCACCTACATAATAGGCAACGCCTGAAAATGTTATTTGTTCAATTTCTTTACTTTTACCTTCTCTTAAATGTTCTTCATCTCTGTTGTAATATGTTAATAAAAACAGCTTACCAGGGAGTTAATTTATTTATTTTATTTATTTATTCATTTATTTATACACACTAGGCAACGCTTGAAAATGTTATTTTTTCAATTTCACAATTTTTTTGCACTACAACAGGCCAGGGGGCCCAATTACAGTGGTGAATTCAGCACAGAACACCCAGGCTTGAGAAAAATCACATATTTTTTTAGTGTTCCCGCGGGAATCGAACCCGGAACCTTCCGTTTGTAAGTCAAGCGTCTTGACCACTACACCACGGAGGCCGCTTGATTTCTATACTTCGTCATGGACCAGGTGCATTTATCAACAATATTTTGAGTTTCTCCAAATTTTTAAATTTTCAATTGTCCAAATTTTACACGAGAGCCATTTAAATATTTTTTTACACTTAGGCGAATTTTTGTTCGATCAATTTGTTTGCGGTGAATAAAGTACAGCAAAATCAGATAATGCCTAGCCCACATTAGCACAAATACATACATCATCACAGTATAGGGACTAGTAGTTTTTCTCTCGTCCTTGAGTTTTAGTGCACATTTTTTAATTCCGTGTAAACAATCTTAAATTGTGTTATAAATAAATACGTGAGTCCCTAAAACAGTAAGTACCCACTTATAATGTTTATTTACATGATTTTTAATTTTTTTATTGAGGAAAATTAGAGAATCACAAAATATTAAACATTAACAATATTTTGAGTTTGTCCAAATTCTTGTAGACAAGCATAATAACCAGCATAAGCACCAGCATAAATAAAGGTTTCAGCTCTTTAACTTCACAAACATCAACAGATGAAAGAATTGAAGGAATATAGATGTGCAAATATAGGCAGAATGGTGAATGTTACACAGTGTGTAAAGTGGCCACTTAAACCAGCCATTGACTGGTCATAAGCCCTGTAGATGTTTAGACTTCTATATTACCTTCTCTTAAATGGTCTTCATCTCTGTTGTAATATGTTAATATAAACAGCTCCCCAGGGAGTTGAATCCAGTCCTTGTCTACAAAAATTTGGACAAACTCAAAATATTGTTGATAAATTACCTGGTCCATGAAGAAGTATAGAAATTGAAAAAATAACATTTTCAGGCGTTGCCTAGTATGTAGGTGAAATAATTCAATTAGATAAATCTCACCTGCATAAATAAAGGTTTCAGCTCTTTAACTTTACAAACATCAACAGATGAAAGAATTGAAGGAATATAGATATTAATTTTAACTATATTTATAGGCAGAATGGTGAATGTTACACAGTGTGTAAAGTGGCCACTTAAACCAGCAATTGACAGGTCATAAGCCCTGTAGATGCCTAGACTTCTATTTTACCTTCTCTTAAATGTTCTTCATCTCTGTTATAATATGTCAATATTAAAAATTACATGAAAGCCAGTAAAATGTCTCACAAAAATACAACAATGAAAAAAATCCTTTGAAAAAATACGAAATTCAGTATTTATATTGTTTGAGGGTGAAGTATCTGAGTTAGGTTTGGTTATTGTGAGTGCGCGTGTGCGTGTGTTTGACATGAGTGAAAAGATAAGAAATTATAATGTAAAAACAAAGTATAGACAATCAGATCTTTCAAACAATTGTTTTAGACCTCTCATTTAAATATAAAAAACACATCACAAAAAAAACCTTAAAAACAGTAGCCTATACTGTTCTCAAATTGTTGCCACCAAAAATATATAATAATAATTACTACTACTACTACCATCACACCGTTTCCCCGTAGGGGTAGGCAGAGAGAATAGACCGCCACACGCGTCTATCCTGCCATACATTTCTAGCTTCTTTTCATACATCTTGTCATACATGCCCTTCGGTTCTGCCTGCTTTTGACATGACCAGACTTAAGATTTTGATTTATCTGATCATGCCACGTCTTCCTTGGTCGTCCTCGTCTCACGTTACCGTTCATTTTCGCCATGTATACTTGTTTTACCAGTCTTTCGTCGTCCATTTGTTCTACATGACCAAATCATCTCATAGACCATTTCTTAATCCTATCAATTATACCTGACTCAGAGTTACATTCTCGCCTGATTTCATCATTCGCAACCCTGTCATACATTGATTTTCCACACATTTGTCTAAGAGATCGCATTTCAACCGCCTTCACTCGGCTTTCATCCTTTCTCTGCCAGTTCCATGTTTCACTTCCATACATAAGTGTTGGGGCTAAAACTCCTTTGTGCACTGCCAGTTTAGCTTCGATTGACATAGTTTTATTAGCAATTACTATGCTTAGTGCGCCGTTCATTTTGTTGCCCGCATTCACTCTCCTTTCAACATATTTTTCTACTCTTCCATCTCTTGAAAACATGCTTCCTAGATACACAAATTCGTTGTCATCTAAAAATATATTTATAGATGACAACCACGAAGTTTCGCATAAATAAATTGTCTTTGTTTTACTGAATGTATGTATGTGTATGCGCATGGGTGTATGTACTTGTGTGTGTATGTACATGTGTATATGTGTGTATATATATATATATATATATATGTGTGTATATATGTGTATGTCTGTATGTATATGTATCAAAATGTGTATACGAATAAGTTTATATTTTGTTTGTCTGTGCTCTATATTAATTTGTTAACTATTATAATATATTAAAATGTAATTGCATAGCTTGGAACAGGGTATGTACCCTTGTTAGCTGGGAAAAGTGAACATGGAATTGTATTTTGATAAATAGTGTAAATAAATAAGTCAAGGCTTAGATAAATAAATCTTCGCTGTAAATATTATTGTAAAATGACTAATTTTTTTTTTTTATTATTCCGTAGCATGCGTATGCATTATGACAAGCGGCGTACCTACGTACTAAAACTTCAATAATATTACTCACTTAGCAAATAATAGATCGTGACTTGTGTTTCCCGCTAAACGTTTGACACGAGTCACTTGTTTATTTAGTAATATATTTTTACGACTGCTAAACACAGTTTTAGTATTAGCAATGGGCCGCGACAATGAAATGTCAACAAACTATACGCTGGGCGACGATCATGGCACTGCTGGCGTTTACCCGCTCATGAAGTACCGTAAATATTGACAGCTGAACGTATCTAAAGACAGATAAATTAGGCACTGAACCGGAGTCATAGATATAGTCAAATACACTCAAACTTCTTTACTATACTTATGTGCGTAGTCAACTCGAATTCGCTTCATTAGTATGGTTTCCTCAGTATAATGTATATATTAATCAAATTGAGAACATTCCAAAGAAATTTATAAGGAGCCTGAAATATCGTTTTGACAACATTCAAAATGATTACGGCGCATCTTTGATTGATTTTAATATAGAATCACTACAAAAAAGGCGCCTTACATGTGATTTAATTTTTCTTTTTAATATTCTAAATAATATAGTTGATTTGCCGTATCTTTTACAAAATATTGGTTTCCGTTGTCCTCTTCGCTATACCAGATTCAATTCCCTTTTTTATGTACCAACTTGTAAAAACAATTATATCTCGAATTCATTAATTAGACGTACCTGTAGAAATTATAATGGTATCGATGTAGACATTTTTAACTGTACGTTGCATTTATACAGAAAATTTCTTCATGGGTTCGATTATTTGAGATAGTTGCTGAATGCGCATCTTAAGTGGTTTATGGTATGTATATGTGCCGCATGTATATGTTTGTGTATGTTTTTATATGTGCGTTCATGTGTGTGTGCGTGGATGGCTCGGAGTGTGCATTCGGTATTTTTATTTATTTTAATTTATTACCTCCATGGAAAACGCAAATGTTAACAATTATTCTTTTCTCACTTGAAATTCTTATTTATTTATTTTTTTGTCACATTTAACGTTTATATCTTTTGCATAATTTATGAAAACTTTATTGGTCTTTTTATGTCAAAAAATTGTTGTTTTTAATACTTATTATGTATGACTGTATGTTTTCTGAATAAAATAAAATAAAAAATAAATAAATTAATATAATAAATATCATGGATCGTACAGCAAAATTAAAATGGCAGTAGGCAGGAACTTGGCGAGACAAAATGATGACAGGTGGACATCTAAAATAATAAAATGAAAGCCACAGGCAAGCAAAAGAGGTTTTGGGAGGTCACAAAAACGATTGGCTGACAAAAATTGTGGAATAAAAATGAGTAGAAACTTTTAGAAGGGGCTGAAGTAGAAGGTGAAGAATTGTATCGAACAAATGCCATATTTCGTTGTTGTAGGTGTTGCAATAGTGATGTACCTCTAGAGTTATAATTTATCGATAGTTCTTTACTGTCAAATGACAATATCGACCTGATATTATTGATTATCGAATTATATTGTGTGTCCATTACGTGGAGTTCACAATACGTCCTTTTCAATTTAATCTCACTCTCGCGTTTATCTTTTGACGTCGACCTTATGTTATGCGCAAAACAAAAATAGTTAACCTTTGTAAAATAAAAGATAACATTTTTCGTGTTACAATATAATATGTCATAATAATATGAAACGGTATGTTAAAAGATAACGCCCCGAGTTAATCTAAATAAATAACATTTCTATAGCAGATTCACTATTAAAACAATTATTGCTTTTATAACGAGGAGGATATTTTATATAAAAATGTTTAAAACTACTTAGAAACCGTCACAGGTTCAGATGAGCAATAATCAATTAATTATAGCGTTGTAGTGTTGGGATAATTTTTCGATTTTCTGGTTGCCGTGATTTCACTTATCGATTTGAACTGGCAACGTCGCGGGGGGAGTTATTTAAAAAATACAAAACCTAAAAAAAATATAGCAATGATAACACGATAGGTAAAAATAAATAAAAATTAGGCTTAATTTAATAGTCTTTTAACAATTTCGACTACCTTATTGTTGTTAGTTTTTACGGTAACTTTCTTTGTCTTACAATTACTGTGGGAGGCACATAACAATTTATTTTGTATTATTTTACTTCTTACCTAGTGTTAATGTATTCATGTTGAATATCTATTCTTATTCTTAGAGGTGACGGTCAGTGCTATGCAAGCTCCTGACGTCACTGCGTCCTGTGAAGATCTATTGTGACGGGTCCCTGTGAATAGTTCTCGCCCTCAGAGCCCAGGTCTATAAAGAGCCATGCTTTTTTAAATTTTTTTTCATAGTGGAGTTGATTTATTATTTACCTTGCTAATAATATACAAGGTTTATATTTCAAAAGTAAATTTTTCTGAAATTAAATTTCTTAAAATTTATCTAAACTGTTGGGATCAGGAGGGATATACTAATGTGGGCCAATCAGGAACTTCTCAGCATTTGCTCATGTGGAGAGGAAACCACTCAAAACTCTTCAGGAGAAGCCGGCCTGTAGGCAGTAGTCTACAGGCCTTCCGTTCCACTAGAGGAGTGTTCGGCATTTTCTTCCCTACTTTGGTTTATTTTACAAATTGCCTGCACTATATTGACCATGTAAAAAGAATGTAAAAGAGCCTGGCTACTTCGTGGAAGGCGAGAGTTTATATTTTGTTAAATCTCCTCCTCTGAACCCAGATCCGTAAAGAATTGGGCCATTGGCAGGGAGCGAGCTATTTAACATCCTCAGGCTTAACCAGTGGTCCCCGATAGTAGACAAATAATTTATATTCCTGACGGAAAATTGTTCAATATTGAAAAATCGATAGCAAAAATCGAACGGAAAAAAATGCTACAACACTATCGTAATTTGTCAAAAGTGCCATCATACGTTGCCGCTGGTATAGTGACTACTAGTGACATTGATTTCGAATATGGAGCATTTAAAATTAAATTTTAATTAATATGCATTAGAAGCTCAGAGTAATAATGCGTAACATAGAAAGGAGTCCAAACGTAGGAACACCATTCTATGACTATTGGGTATTAAGTTAGCTACAGTTCGCAGCAAAACAATGGGCCGTACTCAGTTCGAGAATTGCCAAATGCATATTAATTTGCATTGTAATTACTTTTAAATATGTACCAGTGTATTTATCATTGCAGGATTATTCCAAACCATTTTTCCATAATTCGCCTATGTTAATTTTATAAAACGGAAAATTCATGTTAGTGTTTATTTTTTTATTCATTTTATTCACAATATAATTATGTTACATTTATTGAGACATAAATCCCAACTCCATCGAACCAAAGTCCTGTGTTGAGTTTGTTTGTTTGTCCGTCACATCTCCAAAATGGCGAGACGTAGCGGCCTAAAATTTGGACACGTCATTTTAGATCCGATTTCAAGGTTAACGTTGCAATTTTCGAGCAAAATTTTAATCGACCTCTACTCGATAAAAACTCAAACTTAATATGGATGCCTAGTGCGGCCCTGACATATTGCCCATGATCAACTGTCATTATCAACAGTAAACATACTTTAATTCACAAATTTATACCCTTAACTTAGAAAAAAATGTATCTGAAGTAAATATATTGATATAAGGAAAGTTTATTATAACGTAAATATCCAAGTTGTTTACAAACAAAGCCAAGCACAGCTACAAAATCATCCGATCGAACCGTTATGTTTATGTTGTCAAATAAAACAATATGGCCACCAATTGGTTATCAAGCAACAAACCAACATCGGTTGCGTCCTATGAAACATAGTGATAGGGCTTCTCTCTAGGTTACGCATTATTACTCTAAAATTAGAAACCATTGAGGTTTAAGTTTAACTATGGTAAACATGAGCCAATTGACATATGTTTTATAGAACGGACTTGAGTCTGTTGCAAGCAATCTCCGGCTACTTTTGAACCTTTGTCTCCTCGTAACGCAATGACTAAAATGCCTATAAATGTACGCTAAGATACTGCACAAATCGATCTGGAAAAGATAAAAAAAGCGATGGTTTAACATTGAACCGGTAAGCAATGTTTTTGCCTTAATCAATACTTGTTTAAAGTAGCCATTTTAATGTTGAAAAACGTTTTATGCTATATTCTGTCTCTGTCTTAGAGTGCTTTTCTGAACCACTCTCGCGGCACGAGAAAACAGTTTTTCTCGTGTAATTTGCATGTAAATACGCGAGATAATACGGCCGCGAGAGCGTTTCAAATTCCAGGCCTGCTCAATTCGTCAGGCGCATAGTGAAACGATAAACAAAGGTGACGCGTATGCGGAAGGGGGCGACATACTAAATAGACCTTACAGTAGACCGATGTAAACAGCCCGTGCTTTTTACTGTACTTGGTAACTTGTTTTGCTTGTCAAAGTCAACGTGATTTGACGTGACGATACTCGCTCCCTCCGCTGATCATTCCCTTTTCTTTGGGAACGACTTTATAGCTCAGATTTGTGTGGAGTGTCGTCTCTGTACATTATATCTCAATGTTAGAAACGTTTCAATCAGCTTTTTTGTATTTGTATTGACGTATGTTTTTCAACATTTACTTATATTGTATTTACGATTGTTATAGTAAAGGATTTTTTTATTTTTTTATTGTGTATTATTTAATTTTATAATACAATGCATAAATATAATATAGGCATGAATGCACAATGTTTATAATGTTTCGCTAAAAGCGATTTTAACCATTTATGTAAAATAAATAAATGAATTACAATTTGTCAGTAAAAAAATAATGTAAGTAGTTTTTCTAAATTGTTACCTCGTATATTATTTGTTTATACCTAATGATTGAACGACGCTGACCAGGCATAAAATATTTTATATTATTGTTATCAAAAACATTTTTCACTTTGTGGTACGACATTTTACACTTATATGTTTATAAATTTGTATAAACCACTTTAATTTAGAGTTATACTTCGACCGGTTTCGAGGTTACTACCTTATCGTCAGGAAATAAACTAACTTATAACTACTCGCGTTGCTATTTATATTATAAATAAGAACGATTAGAAATTTTCCTTTTTATTTTATTTTTCTTTATTTTCTTTATCTCATCTTATTTTGATTTATTTAATTATTTTTTTAATTTTGAAAAAAAAAAATATTCGGTTTTTTGATTTTTATTTTCTTTTAAAAATTTAAGGAAATAAATAAAGAAATTATAAAAAAAAAAAAAAAACAATAGAATCATAAAAGGGCTTGCCATCCAATTATATGACATATTCACTCAACTTTTACAGAATTAAACGACGAAACGGTTTGAACAATATAAAAAATAAAAATGATGTTCTTGATAAAAATTAAATGGATTCTCTTATTCGATATTCATCGACAACATTAAGAGATCGTAATAAGGAAATATATGTGAGAAGGTGTGATACAGGATGAATAGAGGAACGTTGAAGTATGAATTGATTACAAGAAATAAAGAACAACAAAAAAAGACAATTCTTTGTTATTCTGAATCAAGTTGGTTAGATCTTTGCTTTGTACCTTACAAAATCTAGACTATTCAAATTCTTGTTAAATGCTTCACAAATACCAGGGATGGTAGAATTTTTCCGAATATTTGTTTTGATGTTAGGAATATAAAAAAGATCACAGTCTTATTTCTTTCCCGTAATGAAAAAATCACCCCCTTTACCGCAGTAAAATTATCCACCGACCCCGAAAAAGAAATAAGTACTTTGGCGAACTTATTGCTAAAAGCAATTATTATTATTACTATGGATAACTTATAAAGCTCCGTTTTCGTAATATAATATCTCAAGGGCGCTTTACATAGTAATTCTATAGTTAAATAAATTTAATTGAAGCTTTTAAATTTGTAATTTAATTGAAACAATTTATTTTGTTGTCACATGCTAGGGATTTATTCAAATGATTTAGAGAACAGGTGGTTTTAAGTTTTTTCCGAAACATCACTTCACTTTCACAGTCTCGCACCTCTGCTGGGAGAGCATTCCATGCCATATGGGCACATGGGCCTGCGACCGCAAATGCGCGTTCACTAAATTTAGTGCGCTGTTTGCGTAGAGGTTTGATAACTTTTCTTCTCGCCGTAGACGTAGCTGATCTAAGCGTGAGACGCCTGTCAGCTAGTTTATCTGGAATGCATAGTTCCCTTAGATATTCCGGAGCAGAATTGTGCAGTGACTTATACCTTATCCAACAGAGTTTGCATTCGACCCTCTGTGGAAAACGTAGCCAGTGTAGTTCCCGAAGTAGTGGAGTGATATGACTGAACTTAGAGATTCCGAAAATAAGTCTCGCTGCAGCATTCAATACAGATTGCAGGCGAGTCATTTTGTTCATTGGTAGACCTGCATAGATACCATTACAATAATCGACTCTAAACACTACAAACGCATTTATTAATTGACGGGCGGCATCAACTGGCAAATTTTTGCGTATGCATTTAACTTGTCTCAGCTGGTAGAAGCATGAACTTATCGTTCTACTAATTTGAGCGTCAAGAGAAAGGTCAGAATTGAGTAAAACTCACAGTAGTTTAACGGTGGGTAAAGCGGTACTCCCTACATTGGGTAAGGCCATATCCTGGATCAAATTCTGCCGTCTGGCTGAAGCCACCCATAGTTGTTCCGTTTTTGATGGGTTTAATGTTAGTCTGTTTTCAGCCATCCAGTTTCCTATTTTCTCGATGCATCCATCAATTAAATTGACAAGCACACTTCTCTCGCCTGGTTTGCAATAAAAATAAATCTATGTATCATCTGCATAGCAATGAGACCACAATCCAAAAAGCAATATCATTCAGCCAACCAAAATATCTAGTGATGATAAAATTAGGTTCAAGTTTAGTCAAATATAATCTCAAATATCCTCTTTGACTTATTTGTAATTGATTTCGTGATTTTTTCAATACACCCATCCCAATAACTTTTTCTTCTAAGAAGGAAGATGGAAATGCTATAATGGGTAATTTTACTTCTTTGCACAGAAGAAGGTATTGATGGTGAAAACGAACCCTAAAAGCCTTGTAATCACATTGATTGAATACTATTTTATATGGAGAATATGATATTGAACCTATTTTTCCATATTGACACAATGACCACTCGATCTCCTGCAGCACCCCCTAAATGCTAAAAATTTTAAAACGCCCCGCCAGAAGAAAGAAATCGGTTGTCTAATTGGTCTGGTTCCGGAGGGGAAACGGTAAGCAAGTAAAACAAAATTAGTTGTGGCGCATCAAACCTATTGTTTTTTTATATTTTGATGCCACAAATACTGCGTCCCAGCTACAATGATGATAATAATAATAATAATCAAAGTTTTTTAACAAAAATAAAAATTACTTTATCAACTACATACACACTTAGGTAATAGATTTCTCTGAATCATGTCTAGTCTGCCAAACTAGGTACAACGTGTTTTAAGGCAGACATTTTTATGCAAAAAATAATCAATAACATTACTACCTACTTGTTAATTTACTAAACAGTTATACAATATTAATTTATTATTTAGGAATGTATTTCGAAATTTTCCGATTTTTTTCAACCTTAATCTAGTAACCAATTTTTCACAAATTCATTAAATTGAATCCGGGTCATGGTTTTTCAATCTTTGGGTAACATATTGAATATTTTGGGGCCCAGAAACCTGAAATTTCTTTGACCGAATTAAGAGTTTGTGATAGACCCCATGACCCATTCTCCAGATTGACTTCTGGTAGTGTGGGAGTGTTCCTTTTGGGATTTGATAGAATAATTTACTTTCACAAATATTATTATTCTAAAAATATATAATTTCCTTACATCTAAGATCTCAAATTAATAAAATAACTTGACGCTGGGGTACATAAGGGCTTTTTACAAATTATTATAATGATTGATTTTTGAGCAGATTCGAGAGGTTTTAATATCGATTTATTAGTGCTTCCCTATCCTATTATGCCATAAGTTATAATTGAGTTACATAAAAAAAAATATAGTTGATTAAAAAACCCTTTCGACAGATGTAAGGCACTGCCCATGCACCAGACTGGAGTCATTTTGAAAATAAATAATTATTTCATTTCCAGGTTTTGAGTTCTGAAGATGGGTCCGAAGCTGTATATGACGGAAATGAGTCCCCCTTCAAGGGGCAGTATGCTCGCAGCTAAAGCCATTGGGTTGCAGTTGGAATACGTCAATCTAAATTTTTTAGCCAAAGATCATCTTAAACCGGAATACATCAAGGTACGTACATATAACCGATTTAAAAAACGTCGCAATCATCCTCATTATTTCCCTATCCGCTCTCAGTGATTGTTACTTTTAAAGGTTTTTTTTAGCTTGCTTATTATATACAGGGTTTATATTTCGACAAGCGGATTTTTCTGCATTTATTTCAGCTTTAATTTGGCTAATAATGTTGGGAACAGGAAGGATATTCTAATGTTGGCCAATCAGGAATTTCTCAGCATTTGCTCATGTGAAGAGGAAACTACTTAAAACTCTTCAGGAGAAGCCAGCTTGTTGACAGTAGTCAACGAGTGTGTTCGGAATTTTGTACCTTCTTTGGTTTATTTTACCAATGTCCTGCACTAGCTTGACCGTGTATGATACTACCTCTCGTGTGAGTTCTTTATGAACCATCACCAATGGGATGATGGGCAGCTGTCGACTGCATTGGTACTCCAATTTCAGCGAGTTTTGATTACCAGATACTCGTACGTGATCCAGATATGTCTATTCAGAGTTGATTATTTCAACTCCAATATAGGATCTTGCATGTGTGGACAAATATAACAAGTCACAGTGAGAAACATTGACATCTTTGGAAACTCGTTTGCGTTTTCAAGGAAAGGGTTTTTTAATCATTGTTGCCCAGGCCCAAAGCCCAAGATCGTATTTGTTCTTGTAACTAAAGGATATTTTTTATTTAAGAAATCCTTAATGTATGTACATTTTTTTGGTGTTGTAACTAAAAAACTGTAATGCACTCAACCCAAAAAAACGTATATTTTATGTATATTTAAATAAATAAATAATTCATATTTTATTATGTTTTTCAGAAAAATCCGCAGCATACAATCCCCTTACTGGAAGATGGAGATTTTTTACTTTGTGATAGGTAATTTTTTTTATTAATACTTAGATTCAATTATAGTAGTTAATGGAAATAAACCAAAAAACTTTCGGATATATTTAAATTTTAGATCTGCCGGGGGGCTTGCACCAAAATATAAAATTTTGACTAACGTTTTAATAATAGTCAAGTAACTAATAAAAAACCATGACTCTCTTGTATATCAAAAGATAGCATTTGTTTGTTCAAAAATATGTATCTGCCCCAATATGCGACGTCTTCATTTGTGTCAACTCATAGATTTTATATAAATTTCAGCCACGCCATATCTGCTTATCTTGTGACAGTATATGGAAAAGACGACTCATTGCTCCCAAAGGAACCAAAATTTCGAGCTCGAGTGGACCAGAGGTTGTTTTTCGACACAGAACTATTCATTATTTTTAAAAATGCCGTGGTAAGAAAATATTAGTACAGGAAAAGGTAGTAAAATGAAACCTGCATTTAATGTCGAACATCTTTGTTTTAACACAACCACTAGCGGAATATATTGAATATATCACTTTGCCGCCAAGTGACCTGCCCCCTGCAATTTCAATTTCGCTGCACGATCCATGATATCCACGACTCCGGTTCGGCGCCTTATTTCTTACTCTGTATTTTAGACATACACCGAGCATCTGTCTTTCCATGGATCGCTGCGTGCATTTCAATTTCTGGATACTTTTTCGTGTTACAGACATGGTTTCTAGTTTGCATGTTGTCACCGACAATATGCACGATTCATATACTTGTCTTTTTAAGTAAATAGGGACTTCTTTATTTTCAAAAATAAGTTTTAGTTTTTTTTTTTTTAAGCCAATCAACAGGCTTAAGTAAGCCCTAATAGATTAGCATTAATGAGTAATATTTAATCGAAATATTCTTAAAATCTACTTAAATTAACAAAGTGTATAATTAACAAAAGGTATGTATATAGCATAATTTAGGAGGAAATGGCAAGTGTGACATCGCGAGTCAGGAGAGACAACACCGCTTGCTTCTTAAATGCGTGTCCTTGCTGTAGAAACACATCGACAGTACCGTTTAGTGAGATTTTGTTTACTGTTCTGAGGATCCTCGGCAGAGGGGAAAATAATCCGATGTTAGTTTTATAATTTCCCACGGCAAAGACAGGATTGGTACGCAAGTTACGTCGAGGTACATTAAGGTTTATCTGAGCAAGGATATCATGGGCATCTGTACAGTGAGATATTAATTTGTGTAGTTTGCTGACAGCAGCACTTAGCCCTATTCTTCTTGGTAACTCTGCTGTCTGTATATCATTATTATCAATACATTTAATATGGAATCCCGTGGTCCGTAAAAAAATGTAAAATGTCTATGTTCAAATATAACACAAACATTCAGAAGAACGTATTTTCATTAAAATACCGTTTAATATTAGTTTAAAATCAACTTCATGTATAATTTTGAACATTTACTTTAAAGACTACATTAGGAAAACAAATAAGTGTCCGTATTGTCACTTTCTCTCCTCATTTAGGAACGGAAACATAAATTATGTTCAAATAGCCTCAGACAGTTATTTTCTTCCTCTGTTTTTAGAGACCGCTATGGCTTCAGCAGACCACAACGTATAGCCAGAACACCAGGGAAAACGTGGACGCAGCCATGGCGGTGGTGGAGATATTCTTGAACCAGCACATTTGGGTGGCCGGCAGCAGGATGACCATAGCGGACTTGTCTCTCGGAGCGACCATCAGCACCCTTAATGAGATGCTCCTCGTAGACGAGTCTAAGTATGAACTAATCAAACTAAAAAAACTGCTTACAAAGTACGAATCACAGGAGATAACTTTACTGATAACCAAAGAAAGTATTATATGGTACATAAAAAGGCTACAATATGCAAAAAATAATCAAAATATGCAAGTAAAGAGTGAATACTTACATGCAACTTTTTTTAAAACTAATTAAACTCTTATATTTTTTTTACTAGGTAAAAACGATGTTCTTTTGTATAAAAAAAAAATGATCATTAAAAACAATAATTGGGTTGTGGTCCCGTGGCTAATGTTGCGGACTCACGGACCAGAGGTCAGAGGTTCGAATCCTACTCTACCCCAACTCGAGTTCCATTTTCTAATAGTGAGTTATTTAGAACTCGTTGAAAATGGCCACAAAAATGGAAATATTTGGGTACATTGTAATAACGCTAATATTTCTTTATTTAAAAAAAAAAACGTTATTTTTTACAATCTTTGTTTTTTTATGTCAACAATCATCTCTAGAATAGTAAACCTATGTCAAATACGTTTTTATTATATATTTTTGTTATCAAGGTTTTGGGTGTTTTTCTTAATAATGCTCATAGAATTAAGAATAGTCCAGAAACTGCATACGCAAATCAAACAGATGGCGACTCAACTACTCATAAATGAGTAGGTTTACGTTTTGACCCATTTGTTTCTTTATAGACGTCGTTTAGTACGCAACTCCTGATTTGAATTCAATTATGCCGTGTTGTGATCTTTTTAAAGTGTAGAAATACTGCTAGGATCTTAAAGAAACAGGATGCAATCGCATTTCATGTGTAATTTATTTATTTATTTATTTATTTATTCACACTCTTTATCAAAATACAATTCCATATTCACTTTGCCCAGCTAACAAGGGTACATACCCCGTTCCAAGCTAGGCAATTACATTTTAATATATTATAATACTTAACAAATTAATATAGAGCACAGACAAACAAAATATAAACTTATTCGGTTACACATTTTGATTCATATACATACAGACATACACATATATACACACATGTATATATAAATGAATAATTAGCGAATGAATGTGTATATAACAAATGCATTACTTAAAAATTGAATTATTTTTCCATTTGTCAGATTGTCGAAGAAGCAAAATGGAAATTTCGTTAGTGTTGCCAGGGTAGTAATTTTTTTTACCCTACTTTGCTCATATAATAAGAGAAATAATGAAAATTGAACCCCGGGTTAAACAACGCCGTGGTGGACATTTGACCGAATTTTTCTTCAAAACATCAAATATTATTTAGCATGATATAAAAATATTGTTTTATGTAAAATAAAATTTGTTTTATATTTTAAGTTCAAAGTTTATTAATTCAATTACTCTCATTAAATGACCCTTTACTTATCTACTCTGTTGTGTAAATCAATGTTTCCGAGAGCACAATAAATTTTTAGAAAAATTAAAAAAAAGAAGTTTTTTTTTACCTCACATTTGTGTTATGATTATATTCTTCGCTATTTAGCAATATTACGCGGATCTGGCAATATTACTTAAAGTATGCGCGCGGCGAAAGTGTGTCTAAGTGGGGGAATTATTGGACACAGTCCGATGTATTCAAATATGCTTCTACGCTCCTTCTGGACTATTCTTAATTCTAATGATAATGCATATTATTATTGAGATTTTCGTTTTATTTCCAATTGTTGTAATTTTAATTTTAAGATCTATTATGTGCCGTGTATTTTAAAAATGTATACGGTTTATCTGTTTTTTTCTGTCTTGTCTGTAATATTGTTTTGCTCCCATTTAACATATGTAAACACTGTTTGTTCCTGGCTGCTAGTTTTACGAAGAATGGTAAAGGCCATAATAAAGGGGAAAAAAACAATCATGTATTCCTGCAGGTGAGTACAAGTGACGTGAATTATATATTATTTAATATTCACGAATAGTTAAAGGAGATGTCATTTTTATCAAAATGCATTGTTATATTTTTAAAGGCGGTATAATATGGTTATATAATTTTTGTGTGCTATCATTAATTATTATGAGATAATATTGAAATGGCATGCTTGGATAAATTGCAACATGCGTACAGTCTTTAGCTCCAATCACCCTCTGGAAACGTGCCAAATTATACAGCCCCTGTTTTAAAGGACCCAAATCGAATGAAGGTTGTCCGAAGAAGTGCCATGGCCTCAGATACTTCTTTTACAAATCGGCATGAAGATGATCTGCTCACACCATTAAAATCTCCAGACAATAAATATGAGCCGGTTGCAAAATACCTTCACCTAGCCGGACCGATGGAGGGGATTCAAATCCCCCATATACCGATTTGGTCAATTTCACTTTATGTACATAAGCATTCGTCAAACTAACAAAACTGAATAAAATACACGAATGAGTAAAATATGTGTACGCGAAAATATGAATAAATTATTGCACGGTCATAACCACTTCCAACGTTTTATTCTCCTGATGCCATATACAAGTAGGCGCTGGGGTCATTTGATCCCCCCGTTCTGATCATGTGTAATTTTTGGATGCTTAGTGAGGGAAAGGTTAATGTCAACAGTAACTTTATCACTGTTGGCACAGCTTTATTTCTGAAATGAAAACATGTTTAACTCGTATTATTATGGTTCCTAGAGTACAAAAAGTTAATATTCCATTAACATGTAAAGAACTTCTACAAACCGAGTGCTTCTGAAACAAATTTGATGTTAAATCAAACCATGGATTTCAATGACAGCCTGTTTTGTCAAGCGAAATCTTGACCTGATATCGACTTTATCTAACGTCTCAAAGTGATTTTCTCTAGGCCTATAAACCTTTTTTCTCCGAATTTCAATCATTTCCTCTTCATAAAAATCATCCACAAGCTCTATCAGTTCCATAATTTATAAAAACACGCACTTTCCAAACTAACAAATCGAAACACAAACCCTCTTCGCTGGCTGTCAAATTATTTTGCCGTCATTTTGTTATTTCTCTGGGTTATGATTAGCAGTTAACCATAGAAAATAGGTTTGAGTAGATTACTCAGACACTTACTCGCCGAACAATTTATGGATCCTAATCAGATAATTTCCTTAAATTCCTTATAATTTCTTCCCATTTTCATTTCTTTTTACTGGATTTTCGGTAATACTAAAATAATATTAACTGACATTCAATAAATTTAAAAAAAATCGTATTCGTGAATAATATGCACCCCTATTGGTGAGAAGATCAGAGTTTGACATTTGCGAAAAGAATTCTATATTTGAAAATAATTTATTTTATGTTTTGGAATTCAACCATGATCAAGTACCTAGGTAGCTACTCAATAAAAAGTCTTTTTCCTTTAATTATGACAGTTTTGCACGTTTTCTAGATACAATGAGGCATTTTTCAAAAGTCATTTGTCATTGTCAAATGTCACTTGGTATATAGTTTATCGAAAATTCGAATTTTTCGAGATTTTGTGTTTGCTGAACCAGCTAATAGCAGGCAAGCTAACGTTCGGGCAGGACAACGGCTGTAGGGTCCGCTAGTTTTAATATAAAATGCAGCATATTTTTTACTAAAGATGTCTAAAGAAAATTAATAATCAAATAATGAATAAAAAAATACGATAATCTTTTAAAAAATATGGATCTTAAAATTGTATTTTGATGAGTTATCGACTTTTTGGGTGCTGCATTCGTATTTAAAGCTTTTTTATTCTTTCAACGCATTAGTTCTCCCACAGTTTTCTTTGGTTTAATTTTTTTTCAAGGTTTGAAAGTGGGATGGCGATTATAATTTTGCGTGAGTATTATTTGACTGAATCGTTGATCTGTGTAAATTTTTGCGGGGAAATAAAAGATGCGTTTGCGCGATGATGGCAGATACAGAAAAGAACAGTATGCGGCCAAACAAACTACAGCAGCCTTAAATCCTACCTTGAGGATGACAACAAAGGGAATCAGGAACAGGAATCCGGATGCTATCTCCAAGTCCTGGTTTCTGGGCAGTTTTTCCCTTTTTTGGTAATCACAGCACTTTCACTATAGTTATTTGGGAAATATAAAAACGAATGTAGCGGCGCAGCGGTCAGAACATGTAATGGTTTTCAGATGCGGGCAGATGATTAAAGGACGAGCAGATGCGGGCAGATAAAATTATGAACATGCGGAATTTGACAAAAATTATCAAGGAGAAAAAATGTGATTGTTGATGTTGGTTGCTATGGATATGGAAAACTGTTCTCATAGCAACCGTAGCTGGCTAACGGCTAACCCATGGCCATAGAGACGAGGAGAATAAACAGTCATTAAAAGTTGGGAGATCACAGGATGGGTAGGATAGCGGTCCATCCAGCCAGAAACCACTCAATCTCACCAACTACTCGCGCAACCAAAAAGAGTAATCTTCATTCTAGGCCTAACATAAAATTTGAAATCAACATCTTGCACCGATATTTAAAAATATTTGAAATATATAAAGACCTTTGACTTAAGGCATGTGGTCAGTATAGCCTCGATATAACAGTGAGCATTTGAAAATTAATACGCAGCGTCCTCAGGTTATTGTTAAAACTTTCTAAATATAAATTTAAATGTTTTTCGCAGATTTCCCAGGATTGCTGACTGGTTGCGCAAATTGGAATGTCTTCCATTTTATGAGGACACCAACGCCCGTGGTGCGCGCGCACTCGGAGAAGTTGTGAAAAGCAAATTAAGTGACTATAATATTAAATATAACGAGTGTTGTGGAAACAATTGTTTATGATAATGGACACAAGTGAGGAAAAACAATTTTAGATTAATCATTTTGAAACAAAGTATCAATCAAAGTTCCTTGTTTAGTTATACTAATTGCTTTTCTGACCAACGAACGCTAAAAAAAATATGAAATATAATCATCTTAGTTTTAGTGCTGTAGAGCAGCGTTTATTTAATATTTTAAAATACACATAACACTTTGTTACCCATTAAGTCTTAAGACTTTTCGGTGGGACACATTATTTATTTTATGACAGGTTTATTTCATTTATATTATACAATTTTATTTATTAACAGGCACTTTAAAGTATTTTGAAGATATTTCTTTTTTTTTCATATGAAGATCCTTTATGTGAATGATGGTTTATGGGAGATCATTGAACAACCTTGGAATAACGCAATTTAACACAATCAATTTGTAGTCACAAATATGTTTTACCGGCAGGACAATACAGAATTCAAAATATACACCTTCGCTCATATATTTCGCCTCACGGATTATGCTTTCTGGTGCAATTCCCTTTAATATGAATGTTAATATGCTGCCAATAGGTAACCATCATCCATCGCTTCAAGCTGCTTTGCAGATCAACGATATGATGAGTCGTATTTGCATTTTCATAGTAAAATTCCTTTTTTTCAATAGGGAAATATCACATACTACAAATATCGATTAAAATATGTGAAATAAATTAAGAAAATTAATTGTATTTTCAAAATCAATGTGAATATTGTGAAAAATGTTTTCATATATAACTTTGAATTTTTTTTTTTTTTTAATATGATTTCTAAAAAACGCGACATGTTTGGCCTTGACAATTGTGACGTAAAGGTTCGTGACGATGTTGTATTTAAATTTAAATAGTCACAAACAAATGTCAAATTAACATTATCTGGACGTATTAGAGGCGTGGCCTATGCAATAAACCGGAATAAAAAAAATAAATTATGTGACTAACAAGTACAAAAATTATTATTTTTTAATTAACAGTATTTATATAGACCCTTATTAATTTATATTTGTTAAAAAAGTGATATTTCCCTACTAAGGATTTTAATTTTATTTCTCTTGCCTTAGAGATGGTGGATTGGATTAAAAATAAAATATCTTACGTATTAACAAACAATGATATAAACGAAAACCTAACTATATTGACTAAATGGATAAACACAAACTTACTTACACTTAATGAAAAAAAATGCAATATTATCCATTTTGAATCTAGAAAAAAATGACATAAAATAGATGCTCACATAAATAGTGAACTACTTACTAAAAATTTAACATGGTAAATACTTAGGATTAACAATAGACAGACAATTGACATGGAAAATTCATATTGACAATTTAATTAGCAAAGTGGCGACGTTATCGAGTCTTTTTTTTTAATCAAAAATTTTGTTCCGAAAGCGGAAAAAATTCTAATGTATGAAGCCTTTGTAAAAACTAAAATATGTAAAATGCAACTCATATAGGGAACAGTAAATCAAATTGACATAAACAGACTACAAAGACAGAAAAATAAAATATTAAAGTTAGTATATGACTAGAGAACTCTTTAAACAAACTAAGATATTACATATAACTGAACTCTTTAAACCAGAATCATTAAACTTTATCCATAAATTAGTTACCTATGTAATTGTACACGAAGATCTAAAACTTGAAAAAATCGTAGTAAACATGGACACAATACGAGAACATCAAAAAAATATCATATACAACCTTCTAAAACGAGACAAGGACAGTCGAGACTAATAAACTAGGAACTGAAAGTGTACAATAAACTACCAGACAAAACTAAACAAAAGACTCAGACAAACTTTTCAAAAGATGTAAAAAATATTATTATCAACAACAGAGTATGAATAATTTTTTTGTGTATTATTTTTGTAAAATGAATGTAATAATCCATAAGGGTTAGTAAACACTCTGTCAGATTTTAAATTTACACTAAGAATGAATAATGGAACTTGGTAGACATTATTATAATAAATATGTACATCTCCCTTCCCCTCCTTATCCTCTCTTCAAGCATTATTTTCCTAATCACACCCAATTTACAATAACTTACTGTTTTTTTTTTTTAAAAAAAATTATTTGATCATTGAAAAATATTTACAAGTATTTTTATATGTATTTATTTCATATGTAATATACTCGTCTTTTCTTTACTACCTTTGTATACTTTGTGGAAATCTGTTATTAGTTCTGAGTTTATACACTTTGTCTGTTTTTTTTACTATAAATATGTATGTAGAACTGTTTACCTCGAGCTTTTATTACTTAATGTTTTAATTCATCTTATTCCATTAATTTTCATAATAATTAACAATTCAAAATCCATCTCAACAAACAGTAATTATAAAAGTATTTCATTTCGCCATTTTTGTTTGTTTTAAACAAAAAAAATCACAAAGAATACATTTGTAAGACCGGACTTAACCCGGAGATTATTTTTAGCAAGCCAGAACATTAATAACAGTATATTTTTTATAACGAGAATGACAAATAAATACATTGATTCTAGTATGATTACATTATACGATAGAGATGGAAGAAGTTTAAAAAAAAAGTCATTGGAAAAACATTCCCTCGTCCCTGTACATTTTATTCTTAAATTAACAAAGTGTGTAATTAACAAAAGGTATGTATAGCATAATCTAGGCGGAAATGGCAAGTGTGACATCGCGAGCCAGGAGAGACAACACCGCTTGCTTCTTAAATGCCTGCCCTTGCTGTAGGAACACATCGACAGTACCGTTTAGTGAGATTTCGTTCACTGTTCTGCGGATCCTTGCCAGAGGGGAAAAGAGTCCTATGTTAGTTTTATAATTTCCCACAGCAAAGACAGGATTGGTACGCAAGTTACGGTGAGGTACATTAAGGTTTATTTAAGCAAGAATATCATGGGCATCTATACAGTTAGATATTAATTTATGCAAGAATATCAAACCAGCCAAAATCCTGCTGAATTCCAAACTAAAGATATGAAAGTACTCTAGACGATCATAATAGTTGATTATGAAAGTATTTGATCCGATTCTATATATTAACGATTTTAAAAATTTACGTTGCACCGATTCAATCCGCGTTATATGAATATTATAATTAGAAGACCATACTATAGAAGTAAATTCAAGCAAACTACGAACAAATTATTTAAACAATGTAATTGCAATTTTCGGGCTTTTGAATGGCTTAGATATTCGCAAAAAAATCCATAGATTTTGGACGCTTTTTTTGAAATGTGGTCAATGTGATGTTTAAATTTGAGTTTGTTATCAAAAAGTATCCCAAGATCTCGAATTGTCTCGGCGTTCATTAAATTTTTTGTTAAATTATCAACTGTCTAGTGAAATTATGATACATAAAAGGAAAAAACCTTTTTGCCATAAGCCCTTGTCAATGACAGGTCATAACCCTGTAATTGCCTAGTCTTCCATATTCCCTACTAAAAAATGTTTTTCCTCTCTGTTGCAACAAATTTACATCAAAATAACTCCCTAGTGAAGAATTTCTGAAAAGATGAAACCTTTACGTAACTAAAAATATCCAGTCACACTGCAATTGGTATACCAATGCCGTTTCCTTTGCACCATTAGGTGCGGATAAGGTAATTATGATAATAAGGATATTATGATGATGATGATAATATGTTGTTTTTTTTTATGCTAGTAAAATATGTAGCTACATAGTGCAGAGCCAATTCTAATGGTAAAAATTATATGGATAAAACAATATTTTATCAATGTTTGAGTATATCCAAATACTTGCAGACTGGCTGGATTTCCTCCCTATGGAGTTGTTCATATTTAAATTTATTGCAACAGAGTGGGAAAACATTATTGAGAAGGGAATATGGAAGTCTAGGCATTTACAGGGCTTATGACCTCCTTTACTTCACAAAAGCCAACAGATGGAAGAGTTGAGGACATGTGGATGTTTAAACATGGGCAGAATGGTGAATGTTACATGTAAAGTGGCCACTTAAACCAGCCAATGACAGGTCATAAGCCCAGTGAATGCCTAGACTTCCATATTCACTTCTCAATAATGTTTTCCCTCTCTGTTGCAATAAATTTACAATATTTGAAGCACTTACGGTGGTCTTAGCATATCCTGCCATCGCTCGAAAAAGGGTGAATGGATCCACCCTGCAGTGGCTTGGAGAAGCGCGTTATTAGAGCTTTTCAGGTGGTCCCATAGGCTCCAGGCTCTTTGGCGAAGTAGGGCAGCGAAGGTGTTTACCCGTCCAGCTGTGAACATTTCGGAGGCACTGCAGTACTTAGGCAGTCCGAATAATTGCCTGTATGAATTATTATATAATATGAGGTACAATAGATATGCTGAAATTTTTTGAAAAACTTGATTAGCTCCCTAAACGGGTAGGTACTTGTCTACAGAAAAATTGGCATTTACACACATGGCTACATTTAAACTGAGATATTGTAAAAAAACATTATTATAGTCTTTCAGATTACTGAGTCAAAATAGTTATGTAAGAGAGCAACTTTTGATATGAATTCTCAACATGTGCTAAGATATTTTTATTTTTTTTTCCATACATATATTTACATAAAATTTGAATAACAAAAATGCACTTTAAAAAATACACCTTAAAATTAAGTTATAGACCTGTATTGATTGATTTGTTGTATGTTTATGATATAATATCACTTAAACTCTTAACTTCATTGTCAAATAAAAAGGTAAATAGGGGCTAGATTTCTTATTGACCATGCGCTCTGTAGCTGCAAGACGCGCTGTTATCTAGCTCATATATATCATAATTGTAAGTTATCATAATTGGAGACGAGGAACTAGAATCCCAACCGTCCATGCGCTCTGTAGCTGCAAGACGTGTTGGGATATTTATTTTACAGCGCCCTTGAGGTGATTTTCACAAAAATGGCGCTATATAAATTATCCAAACATTATTATTATTATTATAACATAATTTAGAAAAAAATGCCCACAAAGACTTCAGCGTCTGAGCATCCTTTTTTAATGATTTATTAGATTATAGCATATAAATATGGTATGACAGTATGACATGACCATGAAAAGAAAAACAAGATTACCTTATGCTGATATTACAAAAACTGGATTTATTTGCAGTATGCATTAATTTTTTTTTTTTTTTTCAAAAGTTGTCTATCTGTTCCTTTCATGTTAATCCATGACCTACTTTAAACTGTATTAGTGATTTAATGTTTTGTGCGTCCTTAGGTAGAAGATTGAAGGATCTTGGACCGATATGTAAGGAGTGCCTCTGTGCGAACTTAGTTCTGCATCCTGAAACTGACAGTACACTCA
>NW_028278655.1:0-82984 GCF_059751315.1 Micrasema longulum
TCTCAGCAAAATGTCCGTACGAGGTTTTCCCAAAGCATGAATTATGACATACCCAAAACCCGTACGACTTTTGCTCTTTCTTTTGCTTTTGGAGGATCTTTGTGAACACCATATGCTCCAACTAGGTAGCGGACATAGAATGGTGATGATGATGATGACTTTTGATAGGTTGACTATCAAACAATTAGTAAAAAGTTAGTGCAAATACCGCTTTTTCGCTATTTCGATCAACTCTATTTGATGTTCAAACGTGTATCTTGAAAAGAATTGGTCCAAAGAAAAAAAATATATGAACATTTTTAATAAATTTTATTTTCTTAGGCTTTCATATTTTTTATATTAAATCTATAGGGACGTAATTAAGAGCAAAAAATCTTTTTTTTTTTTAAATTGTGGCATGAGCGGTGGTCGTTCAAGGTCACACACGGTTTTACTAAGGGCATTATGTCCACCGATTCTGTTAAGTTTCAAAATATGATAACTTTTTTTGTCAAAAAAATTAAAAAAGTACACACCGAATGACCTTGAACGTCCCATGCTTATAATAAATCTTGAAAACCACCCGATGGATCTAAACCTGGTTTTCACTGTCATGTAACGTGTCCTAAAAAAAAGGTACTTGTATTTGTTGCATCTTCGAAAAATAAAAATTAGTACGTCATATTCATTTCTTACCGAAAATTACCGTAAAATACCGCGGACATTTTACCGCCTTGCATCTCGAATTTATTGCGATACAAGTAAATATCGTTTTTGCTACCATTTATGCTTGCAATATACACATGTATGTTCATAAGGATGAATGACAGTATCCGACTAAGACCCTCCATATAATCTTTCAAACTCACAGTGAAAGGGGCAGTGAACGTAATAAAGTTAAATTGAATTGAAATAATATACGAAATTAGAAATTTCAAAAGATCTACTCATTTATTGACAAAAATATTGTTTTTTTGAATGAGTAAAACCGATAGGAAGACCCGCAGTCTTTAAAACGGTTTCGGGTATGTGGAGGAATGTACTCCTGCTCCGGGGAATTACGCTTTCGGGAATTTTCCCGCGGTACATCATTACTTGCACCTCCAGTACCTTATGCACCATTGGGTGCGAATAAGAGTTTGAAAGTGATGAACATAATGTCATTGTATTATTTTAGATGTTTGTAAATCTAATATTGTGGATCATCGTAATATATAATTTTTATTTAAGAATAAAAAATACTGTTTTGTAATCCACTGTATTTGCTTACACAACCGAATATATAATATATGTATTATGTATGTTTACTTGTTAAATAACCCTAAAGAGGGAAACAAAACAACAAAACAAGGACTTATACACTCGCATACGGTAATGTTTATTGTATGCAATTATTACTTTATTATGTCTATATAATGATTTAAATCATATATACATTCAAATTAACAATGCACTGGCCTATGCACCATTAGGTTCTGATAAGGGTTTGGTGATAATGTATTTCAATATAAATTTTACCGATGTATATATAAATTTACTTTAATATAAAGAAATATTCGTTTTTATAAACGATAAATCGATATTATTATCGAAACTTATTGAAACGAATAACGGCGGTACATTACTTTTTCACTAACACATTCGTAAAAACTCTTTGCGATGTTCTTATGAATATTTTTAAACCTGTTATTATAATCGAATATTTTATATCAGTTTTAAAAAAAAAAGGTATTTATTTAAGAGCAATATTTTCCGAATAATAAATAATTTACATGAAAACTAAAAACTGCACTAATAAGTGCATATTATTTATTTATACCCTTTCTAATTTATATTATAAATAAGTGGGTTATATTGTTCATTTTGTTTATATATGTATTTTAAGTTTAAGTAAAATATTATTAAAAGTGTTTGCACGTAATTGATGAAAAATAAGTAGGCGGGATGGGATCTCTATGAAGACGACAGATGTTATTTAATAATACGCTAATTAGCAGCGTGGTTTATTTACATTTCTGTGCGTTTGACTTAACGGTTCCTAATTTATCATTTCATTTGTGAATAAAAACTAGCAGATTTAAGATATATACGAATTAAAACATATAAACAAAATTTAAATAATAATACGTTGTGTATAAAAATACTTATTTAGTCATGTTTCTTACAATAAAAGGAACATTATGAAAATTCATCAAATATATTTAATACGTTCGGTATTTTTTTACTTGTCTAAATCACTCTATCGCTAACAATATATTGAATACTTAAAAATAATACAGTTTTTTTTCTATTAAGCTAACGAAATAGTAAAAAAATCAATGCCAACCTAGCCAAATAAAAAATATCTATCTTTGCTCTTTTGCCTAAATTTTGGGTTTCTGCCTGATCAATTTCAATATATGAAATTCAATTTTAAAAAACATGTTAGGTTTTTAACACAGAAAAATAATTTTAGTTAAGTTAAATTAATTTATCAATTTTTGAGACCAAATCTCAACTCCATAGAACCAAATTCCTGTGTATTGAAAGCAAAATACAAAACAATTGTGTTTATAAACAAAATGAACAAAAAATCTTTTGAACATAGGGAACAAGTTTTTTTTCTAATCAGTGTGAACTCGGATATGAAACTAGAAATAAAAATGAAGTAAGTCTGCCATTTAGTAAGAAAACAAAGACACAGAACTCGTTGGTTCACCGAGGTGGACCATCAGAAATAAGAGTTTAAGGAAAGACCATTAGAAATAAGAGAACAAAAAAAAATCATTTCATTTGAATGTTAGTTGATAAAACATGTGTGTAGCAGATAAGTTAGCTCTTAAAAAGTGATTGCATTCGAGTTGGTCTTAAAGAATTTTTTTAATTAGTGAAATGTTAATAATTATTATATATTTTAATAACAATTCGTCGTCGTCATTCCCTTTCCGTACCTAATGGTGCTTAGATTACTGCAGTGGTACACAAATCGCAGCGTATCTTGATCATTTTTTGTTACATGAAGGTAAGATGATCAGTCTTACGCTTCAGGTACCAGTCCAGGCACTATGAAATATTCTGGTGGGAAAACACCTTTTAAAATAAATATTTCTTATCAACCATGTCGGGAATCGAACCCGAGACCTCTTGCATGGGAGACAAATGCGCTTATCATTACACCACGAGGCCGACTAATAATTATATATAGGTAATATATTAGCACATTCATGTATTGTGTTTGTACTATTTAAGGACAAAACAAAAATAAAAAAAAACAAAAAAATATTAAAACCCATAACTTTATCAGACAAGAAAAGCACGAATATAAAAATGTAAAGTTTTGAAGTGACAGAGGCAATGTAGCATAATGTATTTCTTTATATTAAATCAGAGCTACAGACAGTATTACATATATGAAATAATTACAGTTTTGAAAAAAATGCCTCAAAAGTATCGAATATTTCAATATATATATACATTTATATTTGTTTTTATTTTATTTATGAAATATATAATACATATCTAAGATATTATACTCCCAGGAATTTAAAAAAACCTCATTTGGGACCGTAAATAAAAATGAGACATTTTTGTGTCAATACATAATATCATACATAGTAAATACATCCGAAATTGTAAGAAAACAAAAAGAAACATAAAGCATAGTACTTTACACCATCTATATAAATAACATTAAAAACTATCACTATCAAAAAGATTTAAGTAATATTTTTTAATTACGACACTTTTGAATTGGCTATTCGATTTTTCGTGTTTTAATATTTATTTAAAATTCGGAATTGTCAATACTTTCCAGAAACCTTTTTCCGAACTTCGTTGAGCAAAACTTAGGTACACGAAAATTCCCTGATTTACGCGTTATTATTATTATATTTATTAAATTATTTTATAGAAATACACCATTTTTTCTCAATGGTCCCCTTGATAAAACCTGTGTGAAGGAATATTTCTTTTATTAAAAAAAAAGGTAATAATAATAACAAAAAATAGAAAAAATACCTAATTAAAAAACACCTTTTTCTAAACAGAAATGACCGAAAAATATTTTTTTACAATAATAATAATATTACGAGTACAATACATAAGTTTTTATGTATTTTTTTAGTTAGTGTATACAATAAAGCATTATAAGAGTAGGCATATTTATTTTATATATTTTTAATTAATATTTTTTCTTTCACTCTTCATACTTCATAAGTATTTTGAAAAAACAACGCATTATCCATAAATAAAAAGTCGATTACGGGAATAATCTAATTCGGTTATTCGAACTATTAATATTGATAATAATCGTTTGCGATTAAGCACACCCCAACAGATTTATGTCTGACAGACCGGGTCGTATTCATTTTACAACGCGTGTGAAAAGGTAACAGATTTTGTATGCGTTTGCAGGATAAGCGCGGTAAAATATCGGCCGTTTTCACACCTACCACGCAAATCCATACTACCCGATATTTTACCGCGCTTATCCTGCAAAGGCCCATTTCACATGTGCAGCGCGTATCCATGCGACATCGCATAGTCAGTAGAATTGTATTTGTGTGTGTGAGAAGGGGATGGGGACTGCGGAACTATTTCATTCCTAAAGTATCGATTCGAATATTCGAATATCGATTCGAAGTTACGGGATCATGTATATATATAAATATACATACAAATTTCATTTGTATTTTCCAAATTATATACCTAACTTCTTTAAAATTTCATAACCTTGATTCATTGAAACACAGAAAAGATATCTTCAATCAGATCCTGCTTTACAAAACTGTAAATAATAAATTTGATTCCCCAGAACTAATTAATCTACTTGCATACCATGTCCCCTCTAGACGCACTAGACTGATATTTTCTATCTTCCTTACATTAATTCTGAAGATGTTTTTTAAATTAACTTAAAATTACTGTCTTTTTTTTTAAGTTGCTTTTCATCGGTTTTTTGAATCCCTTGAAATATGTAGGTACGTAAATATATTTTACCTTTAAAAAAAATGGTTTGTGCACTTGATCATGTTTTTTTATTCTTTTTTATTTTAACTCTTACTTTTGAATTACTTTAAGTAAGTTTTTTTATTAATGTAAATATTATTTCCATTTATGTAAATACTAACTAGAAACTTTTAACATAACTTTTTTACTTCGATTTTAATTATTTAATTACTTTCATTTATGTTTTTTTTCCCTTACAATATTGTACTTAAAAAATTCAAATAGTTAATTGATAAACTTAGCATGTAATATAATATGTAAACTTCACCGGTCCATTAGAGTTAACTTTAAATTTATGTACTATAAAACCACATTATTAACACATTATAGAATTTATACAATGGTTTCAATATGTCGGTACAAATATATACATTTATATATAATGTGTACAATTACATTATGAGGATAACTTTTACTGTACAATAATAATATTTATGCTAAGTACCTACTTGTTACAATGTATCAGTATTATTGTACATGTTAGGGAGGGGGACTAAATATATTGTGTGAGGGTGTGTATTTACTAAATATATTGTGTATTCATGTATGGGTGTGCATATATGTGACAATGTGTAGTGAATATAAGTTGACTTATTGAACAATGATTGTCAAAAAATAATTGTTTTTTTTCAAACCTTCATGAGGAAAGCTCTCAACCACCTTATCAATCGATTTAAAATTGTTAAGAATGCTCTGGCCTAAAATCCAAATTCAAAAATATGTAAAAATTTCAACAAAGTAATAAAAAATATAAATATATATGTAAGTACTCATATACACACATACGATTACATCATTAAATTATTATTGAGAATAATATTCCGGCACCCTCCAACATACCCGTCAAAACAGCTGTTCCAATACATGAAGGTGCTGGATATGAGACAACTGTACCTAAAAGAAGCACTTACACGCTTTTGGTCGAACAATGAGGAGAGGTCTCAGCAAAATGTCCGTACGAGGTTTTCCCAAAGCATGAATTATGACATACCCAAAACCCGTACGACTTTTGCTCTTTCTTTTGCTTTTGGAGGATCTTTGTAAACACCATATGCTCCAACTAGGTAGCGGACATAGAATGATGATGATGATGATGACTTTTGATAGGTTGACTATCAAACAATTAGTAAAAAGTTAGTGCAAATACCGCTTTTTCGCTATTTCGATCAACTCTATTTGATGTTCAAACGTGTATCTTGAAAAGAATTGGTCCAAAGAAAAAAAATATATGAACATTTTTAATAAATTTTATTTTCTTAGGCTTTCATATTTTTTATATTAAATCTATAGGGACGTAATTAAGAGCAAAAAAAACTTTTTTTTTTTTAAATTGCGGCATGAGCGGTGGTCGTTCAAGGTCACACACGGTTTTACTAACCTTTGGGAGCCTGAGGGTGAAAAAATTCTGCGAGCGCCTGAGGGGGTACTACGAATACCCCAGCTAAAATGCTATAAATACGTCTTAAATAAATATTTTTAAAATGTTTTTATAATTGTCATGGTATTGTTTATAAAACTGGTTCATAATATTTCCAGTTTTCTGCGAAATTCATACATTTTTTCATAAAATACTGCTGCGATAATATTTTATATGGCAGCGCGCTCCTCCCGCTGCCACGTTTTGGATACCACTGATTGAAATTACGCCACTAGCTAGCGGGGCGGTACGGCGGGCGGTCGGGAGAGGGATGAGCGAGTTCGTAAACCATATACAGCGTGTTTGTTAATTTATTTGAATTAATTTTAAAAACTAATAATATTTTACAAAATAATATAGAAAAAAAATCACACAGCTCAATCTTAATGTGTTTAAAATTGTTGGTATGTTTCCCAAATAAAATACAATAAAGTATAACACGGCACGAATTCCTTTTATCGGTTACATAGGTAGATATATTATACTATTTTACAGAATACGACGACTAAAAATAATACAAAATAGTAATTTCTATTACTCCACAGTAACTCCATGGCAAAAAAACTTTGAAAAATCACTAAATCGATTTAAAAAAAATTAAGTACAATAAAAAAAAACTCGAGACCTTAAAAAATCTAAAATACGAAATTAAAAAACTTGAAAATCAAATAATCAAGAAATAAAAATTCAAAAATCGAACAACGCCGTGTAAAAATTTATATAATATGCAAAATTAAAATAAAAAAAAGTTAATTTGGACGTAGGACTAATTATGTTATGGGAACGTGTTGTTGAAGTAGAAGGTAGAATATTGCTCCATTGGTAACCCGATTTAGAAGCGAAGACGTTTTCTCCGTCATTTTGGCTGTTTTCTTCTAAATTAACACTATCCTGGTCGAAATAATCAGATTCATCGTAATCTTCGATTACAAAGTCATCTGTTTCAGAAACATCATCTGAAGATTCTAACTCTAAATCACTGTCATCACTGGAAGACACTTCAATATCCGTATCGTTTAGAAGCTGCTCAATAACATCATCCGTCAAATTTTTTCTACTCATTTTGAGATTGGTGAAGTAAAAAAAGGTTTTATAAATTTTAAAAAATTCACTTATTATTCAAAAAACACCTTTGTATGCAAAATCCAATGCGCAATATCCAGATAGCTAAATATTAAAATTATGTTTATTTGAAATTATTAGTCATAATAATACTTTTTTCTAAACACCCTTAGCATGCAAAATCTTACTCCGGAAACAGATGAGACGTGCAAATTGACCGAAGTATCAAAGATCACTAAACTGTGGAGCAAATAGCAAATGAATTGTGATGCATGCTGTTTGCGCGGGGGGAAAAAAAGACAAATGTGAATTATTATTAAAAGAGTTCCGCGGAAAAATATTTTAATATCTTCGATACATTTGTAACATAATGGAGTAGAGTTAAAAAAAGGTATTGAACAAATATGCTACCTGAGGGACCCCAGATACCCCCCTTAGGCACGGGAGGGCTAAGGGCATTATGTCCACCGATCCTGTTAAGTTTCAAAATATGATAACTTTTTTTGTCAAAAAAATTAAAAAAGTACACACCGAATGACCTTGAACGTCCCATACTTATAATAAATCTTGAAAACCACCCGATGGATCTAAACCTGGTTTTCACTGTCATGTAACGTGTCCTAAAACAAAGCTACTTGTATTTGTTGCATCTTCGAAAAATAAAAATTAGTACGTCATATTCATTTCTTACCGTAAATTACCGTAAAATACCGCGGAGATTTTACCGCCTTGCATCTCGAATTTATTGCGATACAGGTAAATATCGTTTTTGCTACCATTTATGCTTGCAATATACACATGTATGTTCATAAGGATGAATGACAATATCCGACTAAGACCCTCCATATAATCTTTCAAACTCACAGTGAAAGGGGCAGTGAACGTAATAAAGTTAAATTGAATTGAAATAATATACGAAATTAGAAATTTCAAAAGATCTACTCATTTATTGACCAAAATATTGTTTTTTTGAATGAGTAAAACCGATAGGAAGACCCAGTCTTTAAAACGGTTTCGGGTATGTGGAGGAATGTACTCCTGCTCCGGGGAATTACGCTTTCGGGAATTTTCCCGCGGTACATCATTACTTGCACCTCCAGTACCTTATGCACCATTGGGTGCGAATAAGGGTTTGATGGTAATGAACATAATGTCATTGTATTATTTTAGATGTTTGTAAATCTAATATTGTGGATCATCGTAATATATAATTTTTATTTGAGAATAAAAAATACTGTTTTGTAATCCACTGTATTTGCTTACACAACCGAATATATAATATATGTATTATGTATGTTTACTTGTTAAATAACCCTAAAGAGGGAAACATTTTGTAGCCGAAACTAGACAGTCAAATTGTACAAAAAAAAAAACTTTTTTTTTTGTATAATTTGATTGTTTTGGTAATTTTGTTGATAGTTAATTTTCTGCTTACTAAAGTTGAAGGTGTAAACAAGGACTTATACACTCGCATACGTTAATGTTTATTGTATGCAATTATTACTTTATTATGTCTATATAATGATTTAAATCATATATACATTCAAATTAACAATGCACTGGCCTATGCACCATTAGGTTCTGATAAGGGTTTGGTGATAATGTATTTCAATATAAATTTTACCGATGTATATATAAATTTACTTTAATATAAAGAAATATTCGTTTTTATAAACGATAAATCGATATTATTATCGAAACTTATTTAAACGAATAATGGCGGTACATTACTTTTTCACTAACACATTCGTAAAAACTCTTTGCGATGTTCTTATGAATATTTTTAAACCTGTTATTATAATCGAATATTTTATATCAGTTTAAAAAAAAAGGTATTTATTTAAGAGCAATATTTTCCGAATAATAAATAATTTACATGAAAACTAAAAACTGCATATTATTTATTTATACCCTTTCTAATTTATATTATAAATAAGTGGGTTATATTGTTCATTTTGTTTATATTTGTATTTTAAGTTTAAGTAAAATATTATTAAAAGTGTTTGCACGTAATTGATGAAAAATAAGTAGTGCATTTTTTTATTTTAATGTTTCTGTATATTATTTTTCATTGTTTGTAAAGCAAATAAATACATTAATATCAGGCGGGATGGGATCTCTATGAAGACGACAGATATTATTTAATAATACGCTAATTAGCAGCGTGGTTTATTTACATTTCTGTGCGTTTGACTTAACGGTTCCTAATTTATCATTTCATTCGTGAATAAAAACTAGCAGATTTAAGATATATACGAATTAAAACATATAAACAAAATTTAAATAATAATACGTTGTGTATAAAAATACTTATTTAGTCATGTTTCTTACAATAAAAGGAACATTATGAAAATTCATCAAAAATATTTAATACGTTCGGTATTTTTTTACTTGTCTAAATCACTCTATAGCTAACAATATATTGAATACTTAAAAATAATACAGTTTTTTTTCTATTAAGCTAACGAAATAGTAAAAAAAATCTATGCCAACCTAGCCAAATAAAAAATATCTATCTTTGCTCTTTTGCCTAAATTTTGGGTTTCTGCCTGATCAATTTCAATATATGAAATTCAATTTTAAAAAACATGTTAGGTTTTTAACACAGAAAAATAATTTTAGTTTAGTTAAATTAATTTATCAATTTTTGAGACCAAATCTCAACTCCATAGAACCAAATTCCTGTGTATTGAAAGCAAAATACAAAACAATTGTGTTTATAAACAAAATGAACAAAAAATCTTTTGAACATAGGGAACAAGATTTTTTCTAATCAGTGTGAACTCGGATATGAAACTAGAAATAAAAATGAAGTAAGTCTGCCATTTAGTAAGAAAACAAAGACACAGAACTCGTTGGTTCACCGAGGTGGACCATCAGAAATAAGAGTTTAAGGAAAGACCATTAGAAATAAGAGAACAAAAAAAAAATATTTCATTTGAATGTTAGTTGATAAAACATGTGTGTAGCAGATAAGTTAGCTCTTAAAAAGTGATTGCATTCGAGTTGGTCTTAAAGAATTTTTTTAATTAGTGAAATGTTAATAATTATTATATATTTTAATAACAATTCGTCGTCGTCATTCCCTTTCCGTACCTAATGGTGCTTAGATTACTGCAGTGGTACACAAATCGCAGCGTATCTTGATCATTTTTTGTTACATGAAGGTAAGATGATCAGTCTTACGCTTCAGGTACCAGTCCAGGCACTATGAAATATTCTGGTGGGAAAACACCTTTTTAAATAAATATTTCTTATCAACCATGTCGGGAATCGAACCCGAGACCTCTTGCATGGGAGACAAATGCGCTTATCATTACACCACGAGGCCGACTAATAATTATATATAGGTTAATATATTAGCACATTCATGTATTGTGTTTGTACTATTTAAGGACAAAACAAAAATAAAAAAAAAACAAAAAAATATTAAAACCCATAACTTTATCAGACAAGAAAAGCACGAATATAAAAATGTAAAGTTTTGAAGTGACAGAGGCAATGTAGCATAATGTATTTCTGTATATTAAATCAGAGCTACAGACAGCTATATTATATGAAATAATTACAGTTTTGAAAAAAATGCCTCAAAAGTATCGAATATTTCAATATATACATACATTTATATTTGTTTTTATTTTATTTATGAAATATATAATACATATCTAAGATATTATAATCCCAGGAATTTAAAAAAACCTCATTTGGGACCGTAAATAAAAATGAGACATTTTTGTGACAATACATAATATCATACATAGTAAATACATTCGAAATTGTAAGAAAACAAAAAGAAACATAAAGCATAGTACTTTACACCATCTATATAAATAACATTAATAACTATCACCATCAAAAAGATTTAAGTAATATTTTTTAATTACGACACTTTTGAATTGGCTATTAGATTTTTCGTGTTTTAATATTTATTTAAAATTCGGAATGGTCAATACTTTCCAGAAACCTTTTTCCGAACTTCGTTGAGCAAAACTTAGGTACATGAAAATTCCCTGATTTACGCGTTATTATTATTATATTTATTAAATTATTTTATAGAAATACACCATTCTTTCTCAATGGTCCCCTTGATAAAACCTGTGTGAAGGAATATTTCTTTTATTAAAAAAAGGTAATAATAATAACAAAAAATAGAAAAAATACCTAATTAAAAAACACCTTTTTCTAAACAGAAATGACCGAAAAATATTTTTTTACAATAATAATAATATTACGAGTACAATACATAAGTTTTTATGTATTTTTTTAGTTAGTGTATACAATAAAGCATTATAAGAGTAGGCATATTTATTTTATATATTTTTAATTAATATTTTTTCTTTCATTCTTCATACTTCATAAGTATTTTGAAAAAACAACGCATTATCCATAAATAAAAAGTCGATTACGGGAATAATCTAATTCGGTTATTCGAACTATTAATATTGATAATAATCGTTTGCGATTAAGCACACCCCAACAGATTTATGTCTGACAGACCGGGTCGTATTCATTTTACAACGCGTGTGAAAAGGTAACAGATTTTGTATGCGTTTGCAGGATAAGCGCGGTAAAATATCGGGTAGTATGGATTTGCGTGGTAGGTGTGAAAACGGCCAAACGCATACAAAATCTGTTACCTTTTCACACGCGTTGTAAAATGAATACGACCCGGTCTGTCAGACATAAATCTGTTGGGGTGTGCTTAATCGCAAACGATTATTATCAATATTAATAGTTCGAATAACCGAATTAGATTATTCCCGTAATCGACTTTTTATTTATGGATAATGCGTTGTTTTTTCAAAATACTTATGAAGTATGAAGAATGAAAGAAAAAATATTAATTAAAAATATATAAAATAAATATGCCTACTCTTATAATGCTTTATTGTATACACTAACTAAAAAAATACATAAAAACTTATGTATTGTACTCGTAATATTATTATTATTGTAAAAAAATATTTTTCGGTCATTTCTGTTTAGAAAAAGGTGTTTTTTAATTAGGTATTTTTTCTATTTTTTGTTATTATTATTACCTTTTTTTTAATAAAAGAAATATTCCTTCACACAGGTTTTATCAAGGGGACCATTGAGAAAGAATGGTGTATTTCTATAAAATAATTTAATAAATATAATAATAATAACGCGTAAATCAGGGAATTTTCATGTACCTAAGTTTTGCTCAACGAAGTTCGGAAAAAGGTTTCTGGAAAGTATTGACCATTCCGAATTTTAAATAAATATTAAAACACTTAAAATCGAATAGCCAATTCAAAAGTGTCGTAATTAAAAAATATTACTTAAATCTTTTTGATAGTGATAGTTATTAATGTTATTTATATAGATGGTGTAAAGTACTATGCTTTATGTTTCTTTTTGTTTTCTTACAATTTCGGATGTATTTACTATGTATGATATTATGTATTGTCACAAAAATGTCTCATTTTTATTTACGGTCCCAAATGAGGTTTTTTTAAATTCCTGGGAGTATAATATCTTAGATATGTATTATATATTTCATAAATAAAATAAAAACAAATATAAATGTATATATATATTGAAATATTCGATACTTTTGAGGCATTTTTTTCAAAACTGTAATTATTTCATATAATATAGCTGTCTGTAGCTCTGATTTAATATAAAGAAATACATTATGCTACATTGCCTCTGTCACTTAAAAACTTAACATTTTTATATTCGTGCTTTTCTTGTCTGATAAAGTTATGGGTTTTAATATTTTTTTGTTTTTTTTTTTTTTTGTTTTGTCCTTAAATAGTACAAACACAATACATGAATGTGCTAATATATTAACCTATATACAATTATTAGTCGGCCTCGTGGTGTAATGATAAGCGCATTTGTCTCCCATGCAAGAGGTCTCGGGTTCGATTCCCGACATGGTTGATAAGAAATATTTATTTAAAAAGGTGTTTTCCCACCAGAATATTTCATAGTGCCTGGACTGGTACCTGAAGCGTAAGACTGATCATCTTACCTTCATGTAACAAAAAATGATCAAGATACGCTGCGATTTGTGTACCTCTGCAGTAATCTAAGCACCATTAGGTACGGAAAGGGAATGACGACGACGAATTGTTATTAAAATATATAATAATTATTAACATTTCACTAATTAAAAAAATTATTTAAGACCAACTCGAATGCAATCACTTTTTAAGAGCTAACTTATCTGCTACACACATGTTTTATCAACTAACATTCAAATGAAATGATTTTTTTTTGTTCTCTTATTTCTAATGGTCTTTCCTTAAACTCTTATTTCTGATGGTCCACCTCGGTGAACCAACGAGTTCTGTGTCTTTGTTTTCTTACTAAATGGCAGACTTACTTCATTTTTATTTCTAGTTTCATATCCGAGTTCACACTGATTAGAAAAAATCTTGTTCCCTATGTTCAAAAGATTTTTTGTTCATTTTGTTTATAAACACAATTGTTTTGTATTTTGCTTTCAATACACAGGAATTTGGTTCTATGGAGTTGAGATTTCGTCTCAAAAATTGATAAATTAATTTAACTAAACTAAAATTATTTTTCTGTGTTAAAAACCTAACATGTTTTTTAAAATTGAATTTCATATATTGAAATTGATCAGGCAGAAACCCAAAATTTAGGCAAAAGAGCAAAGATAGATATTTTTTATTTGGCTAGGTTGGCATTGATTTTTTTTACTATTTCGTTAGCTTAATAGAAAAAAAACTGTATTATTTTTAAGTATTCAATATATTGTTAGCTATAGAGTGATTTAGACAAGTAAAAAAATACCGAACGTATTAAATATTTTTGATGAATTTTCATAATGTTCCGTTTATTGTAAGAAACATGACTAAATAAGTATTTTTATACACAACGTATTATTATTTAAATTTTGTTTATATGTTTTAATTCGTATATATCTTAAATCTGCTAGTTTTTATTCACAAATGAAATGATAAATTAGGAACCGTTAAGTCAAACGCACAGAAATGTAAATAAACCACGCTGCTAATTAGCGTATTATTAAATAACATCTGTCGTCTTCATAGAGATCCCATCCCGCCTACTTATTTTTCATCAATTACGTGCAAACACTTTTAATAATATTTTACTTAAACTTAAAATACATATATAAACAAAATGAACAATATAACCCACTTATTTATAATATAAATTAGAAAGGGTATAAATAAATAATATGCACTTATTAGTGCAGTTTTTAGTTTTCATGTAAATTATTTATTATTCGGAAAATATTGCTCTTAAATAAATACCTTTTTTTTTTAAAACTGATATAAAATATTCGATTATAATAACAGGTTTAAAAATATTCATAAGAACATCGCAAAGAGTTTTTACGAATGTGTTAGTGAAAAAGTAATGTACCGCCATTATTCGTTTAAATAAGTTTCGATAATAATATCGATTTATCGTTTATAAAAACGAATATTTCTTTATATTAAAGTAAATTTATATATACATCGGTAAAATTTATATTGAAATACATTATCACCAAACCCTTATCAGAACCTAATGGTGCATAGGCCAGTGCATTGTTAATTTGAATGTATATATGATTTAAATCATTATATAGACATAATAAAGTAATAATTGCATACAATAAACATTAACGTATGCGAGTGTATAAGTCCTTGTTTACACCTTCAACTTTGGTAAGCAGAAAATTAACTATCAACAAAATTACTAAAACAATCAAATTATACAACAAAAAAAAAGAATTTTTTTTGGAACAATTTGACTGTCTAGTTTCGGCTACAAAATGTTTCCCTCTTTAGGGTTATTTAACAAGTAAACATACATAATACATATATTATATATTCGGTTGTGTAAGCAAATACAGTAGATTACAAAACAGTATTTTTTATTCTCAAATAAAAATTATATATTACGATGATCCACAATATTAGATTTACAAACATCTAAAATAATACAATGACATTATGTTCATCACCATCAAACTCTTATTCGCACCCAATGGTGCATAAGGTACTGGAGGTGCAAGTAATGATGTACCGCGGGAAAATTCCCGAAAGCGTAATTCCCCGGAGCAGGAGTACATTCCTCCACATACCCGAAACCGTTTTAAAGACTGTGGGTCTTCCTATCGGTTTTACTCATTCAAAAAAAAACAATATTTTGGTCAATAAATGAGTAGATCTTTTGAAATTTCTAATTTCGTATATTATTTCAATTCAATTTAACTTTATTACGTTCACTGCCCCTTTCACTGTGAGTTTGAAAGATTATATGGAGGGTCTTAGTCGGATATTGTCATTCATCCTTATGAACATACATGTGTATATTGCAAGCATAAATGGTAGCAAAAACGATATTTACTTGTATCGCAATAAATTCGAGATGCACGGCGGTAAAATCTCCGCGGTATTTTACGGTAATTTTCGGTAAGAAATGAATATGACGTACTAATTTTTATTTTTCGAAGATGCAACAAATACAAGTAGCTTTGTTTTAGGACACGTTACATGACAGTGAAAACCAGGTTTAGATCCATCGGGTGGTTTTCAAGATTTATTATAAGTATGGGACGTTCAAGGTCATCCGGTGTGTACTTTTTTAATTTTTTTGACAAAAAAAGTTATCATATTTTGAAACTTAACAGGATCGGTGGACATAATGCCCTTAGCCCTCCCGTGCCTAAGGGGGGTATCTGGGGTCCCCCAGGTAGCATATTTGACGAAAATCTATTCACAATATTAGACAGCATCAGTCGAAAGGTGGACTACACTTTTCCTAAATCCCAAATAAATTATATATCACGGGTACCGGTTCATAACTCTAAAGAGAAGTCAATAATAGTGAGTTTTATTAATCGATATTTAAAGGAAGATTTCACATCAGCCGCTCGCGCCATGAAAAACTTATCAGCTAACGATTTAGGCTTCCATTCGACCAATCGAATATATATAAACGACCATCTGACTCCGTTGACCAAGAAACTCCTTACGATGACCAAATCCAAGTTGAAGGATGAAAAGGGATATAAGTATATTTGGGTAAAATATGGCAAAATTCATGCAAGATTGAATGATACTTCAAGTGTCCACATTATAAACACTGAGGCCGATTTAAACAAGTTCGTTTAATATGTTTATTATTATTTATATCGCTCGCACTTTCCTTATGTATTTTTTATGTACTCGCATTACTGTCAATGATTGTTTTGAATGTGTTTGTAACCCCTGTTTTCGAAAGCAAACGCTCGCTTTATTATATTATTATATACTCATATGTTTACTTACAATTCAACTTTATTTATCTACAACGCAAGTATCTACATCTTTATGTCTCTTTTATTCGCACATTTATTGCAAATTATATCCGCTCGCCCGCTCTAACACATTACATTTACTTTTTTCTGCCTAAACTACGTACCGGTAATCTTCGGAATCAATACTCGCATGTTTCTATTTTATTTTGTTTCATAATTATGTTAATTAATATTTACGATCTTTCTTATGGCTAACACCAACTTAAATATACTGTACCAGAATGTAAGGGGATTACGTTCTAAGACTACTATATTCCAACGCAATTTAAGCATATCTAGTTACGATATTATAGCTCTATCCGAAACGTGGATAAACGACAACATTTCCGATAGTGAACTATTTGACAGCCGCTATATGGTTTGGCGTCGCGATCGGGATTACACGGCAACGGGACAGTCGCGGGGCGGCGGTGTTCTCCTAGCGGTACGTAAAGAAATATCAGCTATTGCCCAGCCGACATTCAACTCCAGCGCTGAAGATCTGTGGCTAACACTATCTCTTAATCTCGCAGGTACCCGTACGCGCACCAAACTACACTTATGTGTTCTATACCTATGTAAACAAAAATCAGGCAATTCCTTTTCCGACCAATTGATAAATTTTTTCTCTAAGTTAAATATGACAATTTCTAATAACCCGCTTGACAAATATTTGATAATAGGTGATTTCAACTTGAGCGGTATTAAGTGGCTTTCAACTGATAATGTTTCATACTTGCCTTCTAATGCTCAAAGTCACGATGAGTACCTACTTATCGATGAATTGAATACACATAACTTGTCGCAATTTAATGGAATTTTTAATAAACACGGACGGATCCTAGATTTGGTAATTTCTAATGACATTGTTAATGTTAGTGAATGTATGGACCCATTGGTACCTATTGACCCGCATCATAATGCTCTCTTCATTAATGCTCAATTTATTGAACTTACTTACCTGAAGCCTGCACCGCTAACTAAATATTTGTTCAATAAAGCAAACTTTGATTCAATAAATAGTACAATCTCTGACATCGACTGGCATACTGAATTCTCAATTAGATCATTTGACGAATCCGTAAACTTTTTTTACAATACTTTTACAAATCTGAGAGATAAATTTGTACCCGCTGTTAAGACTTTGAACAGTTCATATCCTATATGGTACTCCCCCGCGCTAGTAAAAGCAATTAAAGAAAAGGATAAATACTTAAGAAAATATAAGACTTACGGCAATCACTCCAATCTAATAACTTTTAAATTATTACGTGATAGAATCAAACATCTTGAAAAGGATTGTCACGATTCTTACATTGCATTCGTGGAAAAGTCCATCGAGGACTCACCTAAAAATTTCTGGTCGTATGTGAAGTCCAAATCCAAATCTAACTGTATTCCTAATTAGGATTAGGTAATATGCGAGTAAACACTGGTATTGAAATTTGCAACGCATTTTCTGAATATTTTCACTCCACTTTTCTAAATCCAGCTAGTATCCAATCGAGAAATTCCACTAATCCCTCATCTACCTCGTCTCATGTGTATACCTCAGATATTAATTCCATAGTGATTACCACAGACTATGTAAAAAATCTACTCTTAAAGCTAGATACATCAAAATCAGCTGGACCTGATCACCTTCCCGCATGTTTTCTCATAAATTCTGCTAGTACTATATGTGTACCAATCACTTTGCTATTCAAAAGATCTCTCAAAGAATGCACAATCCCACATATTTGGAAATCCGCTTTTATAACACCAGTCCACAAGAAAGGGCCTAAAACCGATATTGTCAATTATAGACCAATTTCTAAACTGTGTATAGTGTCTAAAGTATTTGAAAGAATAATCTATAACCAACTATATTCCGCCATTAAAAACTCACTGAGTCCATCTCAACATGGCTTTCTAAAAGGGAGATCTACTGTTTCAAATTTAATCTTACTTAATGATTACCTTACTGATTCAATGGACGGTGGTCATCAGGTAGACGTTATTTACACCGATTACAGTAAATGCTTCGACCGAATCGATCACAAATTACTATTAAAGAAATTAACTAAAATCGGTATTAGAGGTGACCTCTTCAGATGGTTTTCATCTTATATAGACAACAGGTCGCCAGCGGTAGTGGTTAATAATTTTATTTCTAGTTGGGTACGGGTCCCCAGCGGGGTGCCTCAAGGGTCTCTTCTGGGACCTTTGCTCTTCATAATTTTTGTTAACGATATTGATAAATGCTTTACCTCTTCGCGTTTGCTTTGTTTTGCTGACGACATGAAAATTTTTGCAACAATCAAGACCCCAGCTGACGTCTTTGATCTGCAGTCAGATCTCAACCGTCTAGAGGATTACTGCAACTCCAACTGCTTGGACCTTAATCCTTCTAAGTGTTCAGTTATTACATTTAGTCGCAAAGTAAAATTTTTACGTACTAACTATGTGCTTAAGGGTCAAAACCTCCAACGCTCATTATGTGTAAAGGATCTAGGTGTCTTCCATGATAGTAAATTACTTTTTGACGCCCATGTTGACAGCATCATAAAAAAGTCATCGCGTGCGCTTGGCTTTGTTATGCGTAGCTCTACGTCGTTCACTATGGCAAAGACACTTAAAATCCTTTACTGTACATTAGTGCGAAGCAACTTAGAATATGCATCACAAATATGGAATCCTATGTACAATGTGCAGATATCACGCATTGAAAATATTCAAAAAAAAATCGTAAAGTTCATATGTTTCCGGTTGAAACTTGAGTTTAAATCTGACCAGTATATTCATATATGTAAAAAACATCACCTACTGCCTCTGCAAAAACGTCGTGAAATAGCGGATATAATTTATTTACTTAAAATTGCCTCTGGTTCAATTGACTGTCCTGAACTACTTTGCAAACTTTCTATCAATGTTCCTTCCAAAGTTTTAAGAAATAACCCTCTTCTTCACATACCTCTTGTTTCATCTAATTATAGGCAAAATTCATATTTATGGCGAACTTTTAATAATTTTAATGTACTAAATAAATCATTTAACATAGATTTATTTGAAAATAATCTTAATAACGTGCGGCGTTTGCTTTCAAAATAACTCGTAGTATTTTTTTCTTTTCTTTTAAATTTACATTTAATTACTATTCATTTTATGTTCGAGAATCTTTTTTAACTTACTGTGATGCTACTTGTGAAAACCTGTAATTGGCTTATTTGTTATTTGTTTTGTTATATAAATATGATATCATTATAGCTGTTGGTTATCCAAATAAATAAAAATAAAAAAATAAAAAAAAAAATTTGTTCAATACCTTTTTTGTTAATCATCATATTGATTTCATTTTATGTATAACTCTACTCCATTATGTTACAAATGTATCGAAGATATTAAAATATTTTTCCGCGGAACTCATTTAATAATAATTCACATTTGTCTTTGTTTCCCCCCCGCGCAAACAGCATGCATCACAATTCATTTGCTATTTGCTCCACAGTTTAGTGATCTTTGATACTTCGGTCAATCCAGTTTACGCGAGTAAGATTTTGCATGCTAAGGGTGTTTAGAAAAAAGTATTATTATGACTAATAATTTCAAATAAACATAATTTTTATATTTAGCTATCTGGATATTGCGCATTGGATTTTGCATACAAAGGTGTTTTTTGAATAATAAGTGAATTTTTTAAAATCTATAAAACCTTTTTTTACTTCACCAATTTCAAAATGAGTAGAAAAAAATTGACGGATGATGTCATTGAGCAGCTTCTAAACGATACGGATATTGAAGTGTCTTCCAGTGATGACAGTGATTTAGAGTTAGAATCTTCAGATGATGTTTCTGAAACAGATGACTTTGTAATCGAAGATTACGATGAATCTGATTATTTCGACCAGGATAGTGTTAATTTAGAAGAAAACAGCCAAAATGACGGAGAAAACGTCTTCGCTTCTAAATCGGGTTACCAATGGAGCAATATTCTACCTTCTACTTCAACAACACGTTCCCATAACATAATTAGTCCTACGTCCAAATTTACTTTTTTTATTTTAATTTTGCATATTATATAAATTTTTACACGGCGTTGTTCGATTTTTTAGTTTTTATTTCTTGATTATTTGATTTTCAAGTTTTTTAATTTCGTATTTTAGATTTTTTAAGGTCTCGAGTTTTTTTTTATTGTACTTAATTTTTTTAAAATCGATTTAGTGATTTTTCAAAGTTTTTTTGCCATGGAGTTACTGTGGAGTAATAGAAATTACTATTTTGTATTATTTTTAGTCGTCGTATTCTGTAAAATTGTATAATATATCTACCTATGTAACCGATAAAAGGAATTCGTGCCGTGTTATACTTTATTGTATTTTATTTGGGAAACATACCAACAATTTTAAACACATTAAGATTGAGCTGTGTGATTTTTTTTCTATACTATTTTGTAAAATATTATTAGTTTTTAAAATTAATTCAAATAAATTAACAAACACGCTGTATATGGTTTACGAACTCGCTCATCCCTCTCCCGACCGCCCGCCGTACCGCCCCGCTAGCTAGTGGCGTAATTTCAATCAGTGGTATCCAAAACGTGGCAGCGGGAGGAGCGCGCTGCCATATAAAATATTATCGCAGCAGTATTTTATGAAAAAATGTATGAATTTCGCAGAAAACTGGAAATATTATGAACCAGTTTTATAAACAATACCATGACAATTTTAAAGACATTTTTTAAATATTTTTTTAAGACGTATTTATAGCATTTTAGCTGGGGTATTCGTAGTACCCCCTCAGGCGCTCGCGGAATTTTTTCACCCTCAGGCTCCCAAAGGTTAGTAAAACCGTGTGTGACCTTGAACGACCACCGCTCATGCCGCAATTTAAAAAAAAAAAAGTTTTTTTGCTCTTAATTACGTCCCTATAGATTTAATATAAAAAATATGAAAGCCTAAGAAAATAAAATTTATTAAAAATGTTCATATATTTTTTTTCTTTGGACCAATTCTTTTCAAGATACACGTTTGAACATCAAATAGAGTTGATCGAAATAGCGAAAAAGCGGTATTTGCACTAACTTTTTACTAATTGTTTGATAGTCAACCTATCAAAAGTCATCATCATCATCATCATTCTATGTCCGCTACCTAGTTGGAGCATATGGTGTTCACAAAGATCCTCCAAAAGCAAAAGAAAGAGCAAAAGTCGTACGGGTTTTGGGTATGTCATAATTCATGCTTTGGGAAAACCTCGTACGGACATTTTGCTGAGACCTCTCCTCATTGTTCGACCAAAAGCGTGTAAGTGCTTCTTTTAGGTACAGTTGTCTCATATCCAGCACCTTCATGTATTGGAACAGCTGTTTTGACGGGTATGTTGGAGGGTGCCGGAATATTATTCTCAATAATAATTTAATGATGTAATCGTATGTGTGTATATGAGTACTTACATATATATTTATATTTTTTATTACTTTGTTGAAATTTTTACATATTTTTGAATTTGGATTTTAGGCCAGAGCATTCTTAACAATTTTAAATCGATTGATAAGGTGGTTGATAGCTTTCCTCATAAAGGTTTGAAAAAAACAATTATTTTTTGACAATCATTGTTCAATAAGTCAACTTATATTCACTACACATTGTCACATATATGCACACCCATACATGAATACACAATATATTTAGTAAATACACACCCTCACACAATATATTTAGTCCCCCTCCCTAACATGTACAATAATACTGATACATTGTAACAAGTAGGTACTTAGCATAAATATTATTATTGTACAGTAAAAGTTATCCTCATAATGTAATTGTACACATTATATATAAATGTATATATTTGTACCGACATATTGAAACCATTGTATAAATTCTATAATGTGTTAATAATGTGGTTTTATAGTACATAAATTTAGAGTTAACTCTAATGGACCGGTGAAGTTTACATATTATATTACATGCTAAGTTTATCAATTAACTATTTGAATTTTTTAAGTACAATATTGTAAGGGAAAAAAAACATAAATGAAAGTAATTAAATAATTAAAATCGAAGTAAAAAAGTTATGTTAAAAGTTTCTAGTTAGTATTTACATAAATGGAAATAATATTAACATTAATAAAAAAACTTACTTAAAGTAATTAAAAAGTAAGAGTTAAAATAAAAAATAATAAAAAAACATGATCAAGTGCACAAACCATTTTTTTTAAAGGTAAAATATATTTACGTACCTACATATTTCAAGGGATTCAAAAAACCGATGAAAAGCAACTTAAAAAAAAAAGACAGTAAGTTTAAGTTAATTTAAAAAACATCTTCAGAATTAATGTTAGGAAGATAGAAAATATCAGTCTAGTGCGTCTAGAGGGGATATGGTATGCAAGTAGATTAATTAGTTCTGGGGAATCAAATTTATTATTTACAGTTTTGTAAAGCAGGATCTGATTGAAGATATCTTTTCTGTGTTTCAATGAATCAAGGTTATGAAATTTTAAAGAAGTTAGGTATATAATTTGGAAAATACAAATGAAATTTGTATGTATATTTATATATATACATGATCCCGTAACTTCGAATCGATATTCGAATATTCGAATCGATACTTTAGGAATGAAATAGTTCCGCAGTCCCCATCCCCTTCTCACACACACAAATACAATTCTACTGACTATGCGATGTCGCATGGATACGCGCTGCACATGTGAAATGTGGCAATTTTTCCCAGTTTTAACAAACTTCTACAATATCATATTTTTTTTGTATAGGACTGCTCTTATCCATTTTGTTGAATAGTGATACTTATTATTCTGAGCATTTTTACAAGTACAAAACGTTTGCTTTTCTTTTATTTATGCAATTTTAGAAGACAAAACATGCTGGGCAAAATTATCTCCACTTGTTGACAATTTTGCCCACTTGGTAATTAACTATTATTTTTGGTTTTATCATCCTTATCATACGGTTTATTACTACTTTTTGGGCGAAAAAAACTGTTTGTGTTTAAACAATAGCATCATTGAGGCACCACCATTATAAAAACAATGAAAAAAACCGGTGGGCAAAATTGTCAACTATTTCCTCAATTTTTCTATACAATGTGAATTTGTGGGCCAGGGTTGGCACATAATTGGATTTTTAACAAAACCAAAGGAGTTTATCTCTAATCCTTTTTATTTTTTCGTGTTTGACTATGCATAAGCCATTTTTTTTTTTTACAAACCATTTCAGTTCTGATGCGATTTTCGTAATTAAGGGAGCTTGCCCCCAAAACGATTTTTCTTTAAATGTGTATGTAGAAAAAAAACGATCTTTATTTTTTTTGTACAGCAGTGCAATTATTTGCTAGATTACCTATACTTTGAAATTGTATTTATGCACAGAATTCATAATATTTTGTATGTTTTATTTTCTTCATTAGACTGTTAAAAATATTTATACAAAAAACATTTCAAATAAAAAATAAATCTTCATGATTTCACAAAAAGCTGGCAAATTGAATAAATAAAACTTTCTAAAATGTGGTCGGATATTCTTAAATTATTTTGAATGGTAAAAATTAAAATTGGTTTTCGTATAACAATTTTTAATTTACTCACAGAAAACGTCTCAATCTTGCAGTTTTTAAGATTAACATTGAATTTATGAAAACCTTGACGCAAGATTACAGGTTCAGGTAAAGATTTCACTATGTTCCAATTAAATACATCAGCAATATCCTCAACTTGAGATCACACAAAGCTCCATTATGTTTGCGTCTTACAAATGACATAATAATATATGTAAAATCTTTGGCAAAAAATCTGATTTATGGGCCAGTTTAAACAAAACATCCCGTTACCTCGTTTAAAATCATGTTTTTGCCATTTACTTCATTTTCTTTTATATTTTCTACTTAGTTTTTTTCTACTTTCTTGGATAATGTTTTTTCAATGTAGTATGTATCAACAACCCTAGACGTGGGCAAAATTGTCAAAACACTAGCTGTTGCCGACGTAAAAGTACATGCACCAACTTGGCGGCCCTTCCTGGGGTTTTAATGTAGCATAGGAGGCTTCAGTATGTGTAAGCGATCTACCACCTCCTCAATAAAGACTAGTATTTGTCACTTTCGGGGGTGGTGATCGCCATACTGAAGCCCACATATAGATTAGAATTCATGAAAATATTTGTATGCCCATAATGTGTTTTTATGTTGTTCTGTATACGTGTTGATCGCCGCGCGGTCGGCGGGGAACTGCGGCCGGTAGCGGGAGGGTGGGGACCTTATACGTGGCGCGAGAGAGACCGATAGAGCCGGCAAATGTGCTCGCTATCTCTCTCGCCGCGTGATTGGTCAACCTAGCACCGCCCGCTATTGGCCTAGCCCACCGCCGCACGGCAAAATGTTGTATATATAGCCCCGCCGGGGAAAAATAAAGTCAGTCATCTCACCACACTACTAAGGCTTCTTACTCTCCACTTCACCTCCCTACCTCGCTTCAAACCGGACCTCATCGCCACCTGGATTCGAACACCGCTACCCCCCTGGACTTGGAACTCGGATACTCTTTGGATTGGATTTTGGACCCCGGATAATTTGGACCCTTGGATACTTCCCCGGAACACACCCGCCGTTCCCACCGACGGAGAGATACCGGCCTTACAACCCGGTTGCCTGACTCAGGATTGCGGCCGCCAGCGCTACTCGCTAGCGACCCCGCAAGGGATCTCTAGGCGACGATACCTCCCCGGAGCTTATCGTTCGTCGGCCGAGGCCCGCCTACGCCCGGCCACTCTGCGTTTGACACCAGCACCTATAGAAATACAGTTCTTGTGACGGGCGCGATTGCTACGGACGAAGCAGTGATCCGCCGCGTCTGTTACAAGTTGGTCCTTCGAGAAGAACCGGATATTCATCGCAGAGCGCCTAGAGATGACTTCGAGAACCCCTTCACTCCGCTCGGGTCGAGGAGGCACGGAACCGAGAGAAGACCCTGCTACAGATCAGGACTCAGCCGAGTCGGACACATCCGAAGATACAGTCCAGCGGCTGAGGACGCAGGTTCGAACGCTCCGTGCTTCACTACACGATCAAGACCGACGCGTGCCCTTGGAGACGAATCCCGAGCCCGCGCCGCGTACTACGGATATGGACGGCATCATGACGGTGCTGTCAAAAATGGCGATTCTACTAGAGGCTTCGCAAGGAAGAAGCCCGACTTCAGCCCCAGAGGACGTTAGCAGAGTCGGCGCCATGATAGCGCGCCAATCTACTGCCAAGGACCTACCCGCCTTCGCCGGAGAGCCGCAGGAATGGGCTACTTTCAAATCGCAGTACACTCAGTCGACGGAGATGTGCTGCCTTTCGGATCCAGAAAACCTCCTGCGTCTACAGCGTGCGTTAAAAGGACGGGCAAGAGAATCTGTGTCGTCATTACTAGTGGATCCAAGCCAAGTGAGGGTGATAATGAAGACGTTGGAGCTACACTACGGCCAGCCGGACATTGTAGCGTCTTCCTTGTTGGAAAAAGTGAGAAGGCTCCGCTGCATACAGAACGACGGATCTACGCAAGCATTAGTAGATCTGTCTAGCGCAGTTCGGAACGCGATAGCGACCTTAGAAGGCTTCGGTGGCGATTACATGTCTACGCCACAACTACTAAGTGAACTAGTGAGCAAGTTACCGCTGTGCATGAAGTCTCTCTGGTGGTACAGCAGAAGAGGAAACCGGGTGAGGCCCTCCGCGAAGGATTTCGCGCTCTTTTTGGAAGATTTAACGGAATCTTCAATGATAGGCGGCGGAATAGAGCCGCAAGTGTACAGCGGAAAACAACGCGAGAAGCCACAGAAGCGAGAACAAGTGCATACAGTGATTTCAACAGAGGGAAACGGGAAAAGTGTAGCGTCATGTGTTTTGTGCGGACGAGGACATTTACTACAAACGTGCCAGGAATACATAGAGTGTAGTATCTCGGAAAGATGGGACATAGTGAAGCAAAAGAATTTGTGTTTTTCGTGTTTATCGAACACTCATCGGGCGATAAAGTGTAGAAATGTAAAAAAGTGCGGCCTCGATGGATGTCGCCGAACACATCACAAGACATTACACGACAGAAATAGTGCCGATATCAGTGAAGCTCGGTCTAGCGCCGATATACGAGCGCCAGATAATAATGCCCGCCGCGACACGCCTGCAGCGGCGGGCGCCGGGGGAAACAGACCGACCGCGAACGAAACCCGCGCCGCGAGTTCAAATGAAAGAAACTACGATTACGGCCACAGTTCGCGGACGAATAATATAGTGACGAGCACCTACGCTCGGGAGGAACCGGTCCTCCTAAAAGTGATTCCCGTCATGTTAAGTGGTCCGCGAGGACGAGTGAACGCGTACGCGTTACTAGATGAGGGATCAACCGTGACATTGATTGACGCAAAAATAGCAAACGACATCGGCGCGCCGGGAGAGACTCGAGGATTAAAAATCCACGGTGCCGGCGGAATGTGCGTAACAGATAGTGCATCAAGAAAAGTCACAATTAAAGTGCGCGGAGTTACGGAAGATTTATTCACTCTCCGCGCAAACACAATACAGAAGCTGAGTCTGCCGCTACAGCCCGTGATTGAAGGGGAAGGCAGGATGCGACAAGTGTGCCCGCAGTTACTCATCGGCCAAGATAACGCCTCTCTCATAGTGACGAGAGAGGCACGGAGATGCGGGGAATACATCGCCTCAGTGACAGCCTTAGGAAAGGTGATACACGGTGGGCGGACACGCCAGACTAACGCCAGCATACTAATGGCGCTTAGTACAGAACAGAGACTAGAAAATCTAGTTAAACAGAATTACGCCGTCGACGCGTTAGGTATAAGTTCGACAGCCAAGATATCGCGTCAGGAGGCGCGAGCCACAGAAACCATGAGAGCCACGACACGTTTCCTACCGCAAGGACAGTACGAGACAGGGCTACTGTGGAAAGACAATCGAATGTGTTTACCGGATAATCGCCGTACAGCGCTGAATCGATTTTTAAGCATAGAGAAAAAGTTCAGTAAAAACAGTGAATTCGCCGCGGCTTACAAGTTAAAGATTAAAGAATATCTAGACAAGGGGTATGCCCGGGAACTGACGCTGGCTGAAAGACAAGACACTGCGAGTGGGCTTTGGTTTTTGCCGCATTTCGCAGTGACGAACGTGAATAAACCGGATAAAATACGGATAGTATTTGACGCCGCCAGCCGCTGCAACGGGAAGTCATTGAACGACATGTTGGCCAACGGCCCGGACCTTCTCTCATCGCTTATGGGAAATATAATGCGATTTCGCGAGGGAAAGATCGCGCTGGCAGCAGATATAAGGGAGATGTTTCTCCAAATTAAAATAAGAAAAGAAGACCAGAGGGCGCAGCTGTTCCTCTGGCGCGATAGTCCCGAAGAAGAAATTCGGGAAATGATTATGACGTCGATGACGTTCGGCGCGGCGTGTTCACCGAGCAGCGCACAGTACGTGAGAAATCAAGTCGCAGAAGATCACGGGCAAGAGATGGCCGCCGCCAGGGATGCTGTGCGAAATAAATTCTACATGGACGACTATATGGATGCCGTAGACAGTGCAGCAGAGGCGATACAACTGCGCCACGATGTCAGCGAACTACTACGGCGGGGCGGATTCATCCTCGCGAATTGGGCGAGTAATGATCCCTCCGTAATGGAAGCGATTCCTTCAAATCTGAGAGGGAAAAGCGCACGCGAAATAATTAGCGGAACCTCCGTAACAGAGAGGGTCCTCGGCATCAAATGGGACCCGGTGACAGACGAGTTTCAATTTAAATTTAAAGTGTCACGGGAGGTTCCAACAGAGAGGCCTACAAAACGGCAGATGCTAAGTGAAGTTATGAGCATTTTCGATCCACTCGGTTTCGTAGGGTGTTTGACAATACGCCCGCGAATACTGCTACAAGATGTGTGGCGCTCCCACATAGAGTGGGACGAACAAGTGAATGAAGAACACGCAGAGAAATGGCGCACTTGGGTGGACATATTACGCAATACCGAGTGCGCTATACCGCGGCGCGTATCGAGCGCCAAGGGCCAGCCAGTAGAGCTGCACGTATTTTCCGATGCCTCGGAGCAAGCGAGCTGCGCCGTAGCCTACATCGTGGAGGAGAACGCCGCCGGAAGGAATGCGACGTTCATGGCTAGCAAGTGCCGAGTTAGCCCGCTACGAGCGCTATCAATTCCACGCCTGGAATTACAAGCCGCGCTCATGGCCGCGCGACTGGCGGCCACAATTAAGAAAGAATGCGGAAGTAATATACGCGAAACCTACTACTGGACAGATTCTACTACGGTGCTGTGCTGGGTCCAGAGTGATTCGCGTATCTTCACGCCATTTGTAGCCCACCGCCTAGGGGAAATAGATGAGCTAACGAACGCTCAAGAGTGGCGGTGGGTACCAGGAAAGAAGAACCCCGCTGATCTCGGGACGCGGGACGGCGAGATACCAGACATCTCCCCGGCCGGCATGTGGTTCAGTGGGCCGAGTTTCATAAAGAAAAATAAAAGTGAATGGCCGCCGCTCAAGATAATAACGGCGACCCCGGATACGAGCAGTGAAATAAAGTGTGCGAACAGTGCCATCGTGATGACAGCCCTCCCGGACGAAAGAAGATTTTCCTCCTGGCGGAGACTGATCAGGACTACAGCGTGGGTGTTGCGCTTCATAAACCACTGCAGGAAAAAGAATACAGGATGCGCGACACTCATCGCCCCGGAACTCAAGGCATCAGAGAGGGCGTGGATACTTATAAGCCAGACAGACAGTTACCACGCCGAGATAGCCGCAATTAGACGGGGGGAGTGCCTCCCGCGGAACAGCCGCCTGCTGGGTCTCACTCCCTACCTCGATAAAGATAGCGTCCTCAGAATGGGGACGCGAATTATGGAAGCCCCCGCGGTGAGCGAGCAACTAAAGGCGCCCGTCATACTGGACGGAGCGCACGCCTATACGCGTCTATTGATAAGGCATTATCACGAGTCGCGGCAACACGCAAGTACAGAGCGGACACTCAGCGAACTCAGACAACAGTTCTTTATAACACGATTACGGACAAATATAAGGAAAATTATATACGAGTGCCGCTACTGTCGAATACAGAAGGCCCGCCCGCAGCCTCCGCTCATGGGACAGCTGCCTGCCGGCCGACTCGATCATCACGTAAGGCCTTTTACCCACTGTGGGGTGGACATGTTCGGGCCCGTATACGTAACTATCGGAAGACGCCGGGAGAAACGATACGGGGCCCTGTTTACGTGCATGGTTACGAGGGCCGTGCATATTGAAATTACACCGTCATTGAGCACTGACTCGACGGTGCAGGCCCTCAGAAGGATGGCGGCCCGCAGAGGACATCCGACAACGCTCTACTCGGACAACGGGACGAACTTCAGAGGCGCAGACAAAGAGATGGCGGCCGCCATGAAGGAACTAGCTCACGATCCCGAACTACAGAACGAGGCGACAAGGAGAGGGATCAAATGGGTGTTCAACCCGCCATCGGCGCCACACATGGGGGGAGCCTGGGAACGGCTCGTCCGGTCGATAAAGGGGGCGCTTATGGTGATTCTAAAGGAACAAGCCCCCCGAGAGGAAACGCTAATGACAGCGATAGCGGAGGCCGAGTACACAGTAAACACTCGGCCCCTAACCCACGTCTCGCTTGATAGCCGAGACGACGCTCCGCTGACTCCGATGCACTTTCTCATCGGGTCGAGCGGGGCCCAGCCGCATCTGGCCGATTACAGAGACGCGCCGCCCGAACTGTGCCTCAGAAAACAATGGCGGGTGGCGCAGAAACTAGCCGACGCATTTTGGAAAAGATGGATGAGGGAATATCTCCCGACGTTGGCACAGCGACGGAAGTGGCAACAGGCCGCCACACCGATCATGGTCGATGACCTGGTCATAATAACGGACGCCGCCCTCCCGCGGAATGAATGGCCGCGGGGACGCGTCATAGCAGTCACACCAGGGAAGGATGGACAAGTCAGGAGCGCCCGGGTCCAGACAGCCACCGGAACCTACACACGACCCGCCGTCAAGCTCGCCGTGTTGCAAATCAAGGACGACGTCGGCGCAGAGATGCCTCCTCGGCAGGGGGGAGTGTTGCCGACGTAAAAGTACATGCACCAACTTGGCGGCCCTTCCTGGGGTTTTAATGTAGCATAGGAGGCTTCAGTATGTGTAAGCGATCTACCACCTCCTCAATAAAGACTAGTATTTGTCACTTTCGGGGGTGGTGATCGCCATACTGAAGCCCACATATAGATTAGAATTCATGAAAATATTTGTATGCCCATAATGTGTTTTTATGTTGTTCTGTATACGTGTTGATCGCCGCGCGGTCGGCGGGGAACTGCGGCCGGTAGCGGGAGGGTGGGGACCTTATACGTGGCGCGAGAGAGACCGATAGAGCCGGCAAATGTGCTCGCTATCTCTCTCGCCGCGTGATTGGTCAACCTAGCACCGCCCGCTATTGGCCTAGCCCACCGCCGCACGGCAAAATGTTGTATATATAGCCCCGCCGGGGAAAAATAAAGTCAGTCATCTCACCACACTACTAAGGCTTCTTACTCTCCACTTCACCTCCCTACCTCGCTTCAAACCGGACCTCATCGCCACCTGGATTCGAACACCGCTACCCCCCTGGACTTGGAACTCGGATACTCTTTGGATTGGATTTTGGACCCCGGATAATTTGGACCCTTGGATACTTCCCCGGAACACACCCGCCGTTCCCACCGACGGAGAGATACCGGCCTTACAACCCGGTTGCCTGACTCAGGATTGCGGCCGCCAGCGCTACTCGCTAGCGACCCCGCAAGGGATCTCTAGGCGACGATACCTCCCCGGAGCTTATCGTTCGTCGGCCGAGGCCCGCCTACGCCCGGCCACTCTGCGTTTGACACCAGCACCTATAGAAATACAGTTCTTGTGACGGGCGCGATTGCTACGGACGAAGCAGTGATCCGCCGCGTCTGTTACACTAGCTAAGAAATCTAAGACAATTTTGCCCCCTTAAATATCTATTGTGTTTGTTCAAATAGATATACAGAAATACGTTCTATAGCGTCTTTATTATGTATGCAATGAAATATATAAAACTTACTTGCCTCCTTTCAACACAAACTCCGCAACAACAAAAGTTTTGTCAATTTTTGTAGACATGCACAAACAGACCTTCAAGTTTAACTTCAAATTTCAAGTGATCAACTGAAGCTGGCGGTAAACTAAATATTTAGTTTTGTCTTGGAACTATTAAAATATACTTACCAAATATAATTTTTATAATACCAGTAACTTTTCTTACTTTAAAACTTGATTTTGTTAAGGATTTCGGCAGTGGGCAAAATTGTCATGGCTGGGCGAAATTGTCATGTTTGACGGTAACCGATGAGCATCTTAACCCTTACGCTGCTACGCAGTTTTTCAAGAATCTAATCAGAAATCTTATTATTAATACATTTAAAAAATATTTTATCGAATACGTTGTTTTCCAAACACACTACTGTTTTAAAAATTAATAGCAGTTCCAAGAAAAATCTTCCATTTCATAAATATCTAATTCAAGCCCAGTGGAGTGAGCAAGATAGACAACTCGTGCCACCCGCAACACATTCTCGTACAGCGGTTGTAAACCCTTTCTTAATCGAAAATAAAAACAAACAAAAATGATCTCGCACAGCAATCTCAAGGCGCATTGTTTTAATAGTTATTATTGAAGCGACAGTATTATGATGGTTTTTTTGTTGATTGCGGGGCAAAGTGCCCTTATTATCAAACCTACCACTTCCATCAATGCATGCTAAACAAAATTTGAGTAAAATATACCTTGGATGATTCATATGAACAAGTGATGTCGTTCAAAGTAGTTCGTTTTTATTAAAATATTTTATATTATTTTTTATAAATTTTCAAGAAACTTTGCTGTACACAATTTAATGTTCAAATTTTTACCGAGCTTAAGAAAACATTTTTTGTATTAAATTTTCCGTAGGGCTGAAATAGGTACGAAACTTAATAATAACCCGTCGAATAAGTAATTTTTATGTTTTGAAAATGTTTTATACCACTGATGGTTAAGTGCAACAAGCAGTTCCCGAATTAATTTGCCCTTTTGGGGATTATGACGTCAGCATCAGTCTAGTTAGAACTTTATGATAGGGATTAACAACAACGATATATCGTTGTTTAGCAGTCTAAGGGTTAATACATAAATAAATATGTTTATGTGTTAATAAATTATAATGTTGATATGTATCTTTATAATGTTAGTTGGATTCCTTTAAATTGTTTGTTAGTTACGATGCTTAAGTTAAATTTTCTGCGCATTATGGTTGTCATTATGCTTTACCTTGCAAATAAATAAAACCGAGTTACTATCATTCTATGTTATTTATCCAAATAAACTATAAGCTGTCGCGAGCCTGATTGATGACACTGGACATTAGGTGTCGCGGGCCGGATCGATGACACTGACGGGTCGGATTTGGCCCGCAGGCAGTAGTTTGGAGACCCCTGCTCCAGAGAAATCTGAAGAAAAAAAAATATCAGAGGGTGCAACCGAAACGTAGATAAATTTCCATTTTCATTTTATAAAATAGTTTAGCTGTATGAGTAAAAAGTTTTATGACCACACACTGCTCAACTTTTTTCCGAGCCTGATAAAGTTTTTTTTTCCAAAAAACAATATTGCCCTATAATAAAACCATTGATCAACGTATATGAAACTACAAAAAAATAAATAAATAAAAGTGTTAATCTTATGAATAAGTGTAATTGTAAATTTATTTCAAAATTATTGGCGAGAGAAAAATACGTGTATTCATTAACGAAACACAAATCACTCAAAATCACAAATAGCGCATTGTAAAACAAAACACTTGAGTTCAGAACGTTCCCAAATCTGATACGACTGCATTTTTTTTAAGTATGCAGAATAGGTATTTAACAATTACTTAATCAATTTTTTAAATGAAAATAAAATATATGATAGGTCAAAACCATATATTTGGCCAGCTCATATTTCCAATCAGACTTTTGTTCAGCGCCGTAAATATTCGGCTACGCTGGCGCGTATCCGAATATATGCCCATCACAGATACCCCCCTCTAGGCGTTTGCCAATACGTATTTGCCAGCGTACTGGCAAACGTATTGGCGAACGTGTAGAGCCGTCTTTAAATTGATGACGTTTAGGATGTCGATCATAATAGATAAATATTTTTTTTTTGCCATGAAAGTGGGCTTAAATATCGCGTTGCATGATATCTAGATACCGTTTGACAAAATAAAACGATTGTACTCTGTACTCGTATTTCTCTTTCACCCAAAGTTATTTTATCGCTGTGCGGAGGGCGTGTTTGTAATGTTTTTATTTAGAGGAAAAATATTGCGCATTACATATATACCAATGTGCGCCACAGCATTCAACTTTCAAATAATAATAATATATAACTTAGTATTTACTTTGTGTAAAATCAGTAAATATATTGATATGAGGAAAAGGACATTTCCCTTATTTATTTTTACCTTTGTGTAGCGCTGAACTTACATTATACTGACATCGACTTGTATAGGGTCAGATGGGGAACAGTGTAACACGGGGTACACTATAACAGTAATAACATTTCCTTTTTTTTTTATTGCTTCACTTGTCAATATGTTTTCAAATATTTTTCTTCATTGCACCAAATCAGTAGTGTGGAGCCCACAAAACATGCATCGGAAGGATTGAAGGTTGGAGTAAAGTAGCGATTTTCATGTCAATTGCAGGCAGAACGAAAAGGCATGTATGACAAGATGTATGAACGTGGAAGAAACTAGGAATGTATGCTAGAATAAACGTATGTATCCAGGATAGGCGGTCCATCCTCTCTACCAACTCCTATGGAAAAATGGCGTGATGGTGGTAGTAGTAGGAGTAATGATTAAAAAAAACATTTTGTTGCTATTCTGAAATAGCCTTTAAACAAACTGGATGCCACGGTTTTTAAAAAATATTCAAATTAGATATGCTTTTAGTGCACTGTACAGAACTAGAAAATTTTGTAAAAATTGTATTTATATTTAAATATAAAATAAAATATCCGTGTGACATTTGCTGTTTTTGATTCAATATTTGGACCTTTGAGATATTTAGTGCAAACTATGAAAAAAATGCTTGAAATAAAAATAATGTTTTATCAGAAACTTGTATAGTAGTGAACTCTTCATATTTAGATTATATATACTAAAATATACTAAAAATATATATCAGACTATTCAGAACTATTCAGATCAATGATATATAGTCGCGCTACATAATGGTAAAAATGTTGATTGAGAGACATTTTCTGTTAATTCAATCAAATCGATTTGGACAATTATTGCTGTTTTCAAACAAATTATTGCAAACAATTGCTGTTTTCATAAAAGCGCCATATTTTTAAAAGCGAATTTGACGTACCTAGGATATTTTTAGAAATATTTGGAAATAACATGTTCCGGACGCGCAATTAAATTGTCAAGTGAAAATATAACTGTTCATTAATTGTTTTTAATAAAGAGAATTTCGTATAAACAAATAAAGGGAAATATAAGATATTAGCTAGATACCTAATATTTGTTAGCCAAGTGCCCTCAAAAAATACAAAGGTTCGCTTTCGGGCCTAGCCTTAGCGATACCGGGACAACTATAGCGTTTAGAAGATTATTCAAATGTTTCACCCATGTGTAAAGTCCTAAAAATATGTTATATAACTGTGTATTGTATCTGTTGCGCACGTCGTAGCTTTTGGTCAAATAGTACCATGCGGGTGTAGCCAAAACCACCTCGAGTAGGGGGGATTGTGGTGTAGCGCGCCGCTATTTCCGAGGCCTGCGGCCAGCAGGGTAACTCGATTGGTGGGGGTAGTGCGACCCCCTCCACTCAGTTGCCCAGCGTTGCTGCTAGCTCCGCCGAGCTCGATGCGCGACGCTTTATAATGTGTGTAACTTGTAAGAATAAATCTACTCATCCAACAGATCCACTCTCTTAAAATTGAACGCGCATTTTACTCGTCTTATGGCCCTGTGTGTGCTTCCGCTCTCCGCTCTGCCAGCCTACTACTTTCGCTTCGCTTGACCAATTGAACTAGGTGGAAAGTCCTTTTCAGAGCTTTTGAGGTTGACTTGTAGTCGATGCAGTCGTGCCCCTACCTTCCGACTTAACCTTTTGACTCTGCTTAGGGGGGTGGCTTACGTCGGGAAGTCTGACTGTGGCATACGCGGGTGATGAACCAGCGCAAAACGTGGTAACGCGTACGTTACATAACGATTGTATTTCAATGTTAATTTGTTTTTTTTTTTTACATTTTATGTTTTTTAGAACGAGATCTTCAAGTGTGTTTCCTATTTATTTTTTGTTTGTTTGATAAATCAAACAAGCTTGCCGGTTATTCGAATCTATCTTTTTGAAATTGAAAGCAAATTATTATAATACCCTAATTATTATTATAATAATAGGCAGAATGTAACGAGGCACAGTGTAACACTCTTTCACTGTGCCAATTCGATTTACTCCATTGTTTTTAGACTTCCTCATCAAAACGGTGAGAAATTTAATCAAATACCTTTAAAAAAAGCGTGCAAAAATACAAAACCGTTTTTATTATTCATTTCAGTCCGATCTGGCGCTCGTGTCAGTTTGAACAAATGACATAACAGCATTTAAATACTCAAGATAAAATAAAGAGGCAAGCCGACCTATATTCATTCTCAAAATATGTTTTAAAAAAATCCGTTTTGTTTAATGTTTTTCATTGTGCCATTTGCTAAACCGTACCCCAGAACTGTACAGTGTAACAATCGACTTCAGAAAATCACTTATAATTTACACGTATGTTTTCTATTGTTCCCTTTCAGTAAAGTTAAGCTAACGGTTAAATTACTAATTTACCATAAGAAAGGTGTTCATGAAATTAATACAGATTTTTCTAAAATTAAACTTTTTTGTTTCACTGTTTCCCATTTGACCCTACTTACAAGTACCTACCACTAACACAATATAAACATTCAACAATCTAACTGACATATTCAGTTTTTACTGTGGATAGTATAAAAAATATTCGTCGCTGTCGTCATTGTCATTCCCTTTACGCACCTAATTGTGCATAGGGCACTGCATTGGTACACAAATCGCAACGTATCTTGAATTTTTTTTTTTACATGAAGGTAAGATGATTAGTCACGCTTCAGGTACCAGTCTAGGGACTATGAAATATCTTAGTGTGAAAACCTTTTTTAAAAATAAATATTTCATATCAAATATATAAATGTCGTGAATCGAACCCGAGACCTCTTGCATGGTAGGCTAACGGGCTGACCATTACACCACGAGGCCGACAAAAATATTATGATCCAATTATTTAAAAGGGTGTTTTCACACTAGAATATTTCATAGTCCCTGGACTGGTACCTGAAGAGTAAGACTGATCATCTTACCTTCATGTAACAAAAATAATCAAGATATGCTGCGATTGGTGTACCAATGCAGTGCCATATGCACCATTGGGTGCGGAAAGGGAATGATAATGATTATTTAGTTTCAAGTTATAGATATTAAATGAAACGCAATAATTCTAAGTTTAGGTATTTATTCAATTCTCAAGCGCAAATTCTGTGCGAGAAAGAAATTAAATACGTAAAATGGAATTACATGAGCTTCAATAAATCTTAAATTGAAAAAAAAGCTTGGAACTTAAAAATGTTCAGTCTAAAGGTTGAAAAAATAAAGTAGGTAGGTATTAGGATGATTTCAGGATTTTATTCCTGCATCTTCTGGCTTTCCTGTTTCTTAGATTCTTTTTGAATGGACTGATGGGCAGGGCCGGTGGATTGGATTTGCACCACGCGCTCGCTTTCCACGGCTAGGGGCTGCCTCCTGGGAGCCGTGATGGTCAGCACGCCGTCAGAGGACAGCGCAGACACCACGTCTTCGTGATCGTGACCCTTGGGCAGCATGTACTTCCTCACGAAGTGCCTCGAGATATACCCGTGCTCGTCCTGCTTCTCCTCGTGCTTGCCTTCCACGACGATCTGGTCGCTGACGGTCTTGACCGAGATCTCGTCCGGGGAGAATTGCTGCACGTCCAGGCACACTTGGAACTTTTCCTTGTCCACGGTGATGTTGGAGCCGCTATCCTGATGGGCGGCGGCGCGGCTCAGAGCGCTCCACGGGCGATAGTAGTCCCTGGAGCGAAGCGTGCTGCGAGGATAAATGCTGCTCGAAAACGCCGTGGCCAATAGGTCTTCCGGCATTATTCCCAATCCGAAGTGCTGGTCCAGCAGCCTGGATGGGCGGACGTCGTAGTCAAACCAGAGAGGAAGAAGAGACATCGTAGATTATATTTCTCACAGGACCCCTTGATTCACAACAATTTGCGGTTTGCAGTAGTGCACGATCTGACAGTAGTCCGATATGCGCGAGAGCAAATTCTCTAATGGCGTACGGCGGAAAAACGCTCGTATTTATAGGGGCGCTCCATATTTCCAGATATTTCTAGTAGGGTTAGGTACCCAGGTGCTAGAATGTTCTGTATTGCAAGTAAGTTCGTACTATTTTTTAGGAATATATTGATTACAGATAATGTCCTATTACATACCTCTAATCTTAATAAACACACCCATTTAAATAAAAATAGTCCATTTCTGTCAAAACGTATTTTAGAATGGGCTTGTTCCTTCGAAAATATGGCTTGCGGAGGAATTTTCTGGAAATATCATGAATTTACACTGAAAGTATAATATGAAACAACGATAAAACATTAATGTAGATTTAACGGTTTAAATGTTGTTGCGCACATAGAAAACACAACGAACGGAGGTACCTAGTGAATATTTTCACATAATATTTTCAAATAATACCATAATTTATCATTTTCGTTGTTCTTACAGAATAGTCTCGAATTTTCTGATAATTTTAAAATTTCTATCATATTCCAAACACCTGTTGGATATTTTTTCACAATAAAAGAACTACTCGTCACTCGTGAACCTTTAATTTCTTACCGTACATAAAATGTTCTGGAATAATCTCGGTGCTGGGAAAATTTAGTCTAGAACTTTCTAGAAAAACTGACCGTTTATTAATGTTTTTCGAAGGTTCGTTTTAATATTTATCGTTTTTTATCCAATCGATTCTACAATATTTCTAGTTGAGAATTTTCTAGAAAAACTGATTGACTGAACTATATTGATGTTTTTTAAAGGTTCGTTTTTATTTACCTATCTGCTTACTGTTTTTATCAAATCGATTCAACAACAAACGTTGTTTTGGAAAAATCTAGTCGAGGATTTTCTAGAAAAACTGACAATTTATTGATGTTTGCTGAAGGATCGTTTTTATTTGTCTGTTTATATTGTTTTTTTTTTTACCGAATCGGTTATAGACTAAGTATAACCAATCTATTAATAAGGCCCAATTGCACAAATATGATTTGAAGACGAACTATTACTAATATTAAGTTGATCATTGTTTTTATTTTTTTTTGCCTTATTGCGAGGATCAATTTGATAAAAAGTAGGACAGTGCCTGGGCCCTGGGCCCCGAATGGAAAATTAACATTTATCTTCAACTGTATGTACAAATTAAAATTAAGAAAAAAATCCATGCACATTCTGCTTTTCATGCAGAAAATTTAATTTTACTTTGTAGATAAAATTTAAGTTGTAGTCACTCGGTATATAAATACAGACGATATAAAGCATATGGTTTTGGCAAGTGTCAAAAGCTTTTAAAAATCATGTTCAAGCGAACATTTTTTGCTTGAATTGGGATTTATTAGAGTTTATAATCGCTTTGAAGTGGGAACTTTCTATTACAGAAGCCTATTTATAATATAAATGAGAACCATTTTTAATGCTAATGAAGTAATAAGGAACGCGGACTAATTTTTGAGGTCATTCATTGGTTCGTTTCGATCATATGATGTCGATATGGCAAGTAGGTAGAACATACCGAAGAAGATAATACAGATAGTACAGAAAGTTAAGTATACCGTCTCGATATATGAACAAATGAAGATAGTGTTCATAAATGGTAAGGTAAAATGTATCGTCAATTTTATCTACAAAGTAAAATTAAGATTTTGTATGAAAAAAAACATATTTTTACTTTTTTTTCTAAACATGTTCAATTACCGGTTACTGGCGAAGATACTTTGAATTTTCATACAAATATACACACTTTTGTACATAAATATCGATATTAGTTTATACCGTCTCAGTATATACCGATGAAGATAGCCGTTCGCCGAATATAACGCCGAATATAACGCCGAATATAACATGAATGCTATTTTAAGAAACATATTCTGAGTTTATCTAATGAACACAGAAATATCGCTTTATATTCGGGCTAGGGCGGTATATTATTGACACATACAGAGTGGTCCAGGCCCCCGATTACAATGGGAAGTTATCTTCGGCTGTCTATAAAGAAAAATCGATATTAGTGTACGAAAATGAGTATATTTGCATAAAAAGTTAAAGTATCTTCACCGGTAACCTATGATTGAACATGTTTAAATGGAAAAAATATATGCATATTCTGCTTTTCATACGGAAAACTTAATTTTACTTTGTAGATAAAATTGAAGATAAATGCTAACTTCCTATTGTAAATTGTGACCCAGGGCTGCTATTCTAAACGCTCTCGCGACCGTAGAAAAAGCTTTTATCTCGCGTGTTTACATACTAAATACACGGGATAAAAGTGTTCGATACTTTATTTTCATCATCATCATCATTCCCTTTCCATACCCAATGGTGCATAGGGCACTGCATTGGTACACCAATTGCAGCGTATCTTGATCATTTTTGTTACATGAAGCTAAGATGATCAGTCTTACGCTTCAGGTACCATTCCAGGGACTATGAAATATTGTAGTGTAAAAACACCTTTGAATATATATTTCTTATCAACCATGTCGAAAATCGAACCCGAGAATTCTTTCATAGTAGGCAAATGCGCTGACCCCACGAGGCCGACAAAAAACAAAGTCGATTGTAATAGAAAAAGTAATTATTTAACCACTAAAATATAATTTTAGGTAATTAAAGCGAAATTAAGGAAAAAAATGTCGAAAATAGTCATACAAAACAAAAAAAAAGATAAGTTATTTTTTGTTTTGTACACCATTTTGTGAAAAGGACCTCATTTGTTACAATCAATATTGTGTAAAGTTTCCGCAAACCAAGTTTTTAAAATTTCAATTGAAAATAAAAGTAAAAATGGAATGTTTAAAAAAAATAAATTATAAAAGTGTCATCTATGAATAATTAGTTTCGTATTGTCAATTTTTTAAAAGTTCGAGATTATAATAATTAGCAAAATTTGACAAATCTGCTTTCCTATCATACTTTTACTTGCTTTTTTAAAGTCTTATGGTCTTGATATTTTTATGTTTTTTTAAATTATGTATCATTTAATTTAGTACTTACTCTTATTTGGCATATTATTTATTACTCCTATTTCTTACTATAGTATAGAGCAGAGATAATGTAGAACTATTACTAGTTGTATAGAGTAAGTTTCTAGAAACCACATCTCAATTATCATTTCAATTATGTTAAAATATATTTATTCTTTTCTATTGATTTTAATGATACTATTATATTGTACATTTGGTTATGTATGAATCTAAATTTGTATAATTTATATTTTAATCTTTATAACTGATTGTCTGCTTTTTACATTGTATTCTTTGGAATTTTATTATTTATACTTGTACTGCTTATACCTTGTTTTTTTTATTGTTATTCTATTGCATCACATGTCATTATTATTTAATCTAATTCATTTTACTATGTATTTTTTATTGTCAATTATTATGGCTTGACACGGGCACAGCCTAAAAAAATTTGAATGAATAAATAAATAAATGACATAAGCAATCACGGTAGACAATATCACAGACTTTTCTCTGACGTTGACGTGTTTAGTACCAATACCAACTTAAGAGCGTCGCATGTGAAAGAGAGGCACTCGGTGGGCAGTTGGCAATGTTGGGTTGGCATTTGTTTTCTGCTTTCTTTATTCCTCAGTTCATCTCTATCTCTTTCTTGCTCTAACTTTATTTTACGCGTATTTTTGTTTACTGCGTCGATTTTTGATGGTCGCTCTATTGGCACGGGGTGTAAAACGCTTTGTTTATATTAGGAATACAGAAGAAAGGCTACAAGGTTCTGAAGGTTCGCGTGTCTTTATTTCATTAAAAAATGTCCGAAGTAGAAGTTGAAATGGAGGCTTCGTCGAGTAACGAAGTTGTCGAAGAAGTGTCAAAAGACGAACTCGCGGAGCCCGAAGCCAAACGAAGAAAATTAAGTAAAAATGAAAGAAATTCGAGTGATAAATTAGAAAATCGGTTGGGGGGCATTCTCTGTTGCGCAGTTTGCTTGGACCTGCCAAGAGCCGCGGTTTACCAGGTATTTATAAGACAGCTGATTTTGACATAACAAAATGATCATTTCATTGTTTATATTTAGGTTTATTTACCTATTCGCGTAAATCGATTAAATGTGGTATTTTTACTTTACATATTAAATCGATGGCGAACGTTTTAATGAGGCTTGAATACATATTATTTTAAATGCCAAAAAATAATCCTTAGTGTGGATTTTTTTGCCCAACATTGATTTAATCGAAACAACGAATACATGGGGTTTGGCAATTCTTTTGTGTCTATGTAGGTATGTAATGTGATATGAATTGCTTCAAGGTTTTACTGAGGCGAACCTAAACAAAGGCTTTGAAGAATAACATGTTATGTTTTTTTATTATTTTGATTTTTGTAATATGAATATAAATACTTAATAAAAAACATTTTATTATTATTGTCTATCATAAAATGCTGTGTATCTTGTAGAATATTTTAGTAATATCATGTTAATTTAAGTTGCAGGTCATTTGTAAAAGAGGTAAGTTTTGAGCCATTATTTATTTATAAATATTAAGTAATCTCATTATCATATTGAAAATACTATTAATTTCCATTCATAAAAAAAAAAATCACAATTGAATTTTTTTTATGTCCACTAATTTCGGTTGAGGAAACCATCCTTCGGACAAAATTTAAAAAAAATCTGTTTCATAATTTTCAAATATTTTTTTTCTGTCCTGTTTTTTTTTTCGGTTTTGTATGATTTTATGGAGATGTTTCAAATTATTTACGAATATTTGAACTTTATTTAAATTTGTTTGATCTAGAATTATCTCATTTCTTGAAACGGAAGCTTTCCGGAAACTTGAATTATTTTTAATTCACCCTACGCAACATTAAGCTTTAAAATTGATCAATATTATGTTTAGAAATCTTTAAATGGGGGAAATTAACTCGTGGAAAATTGAATGAATCTTTGTAAACTGGATTACTCAAAAAGATTGCAGATATAAGACTTGTAAATGCCTTGACTTCCACATTCCCTTTTCAATCAAAACGTATCCATCTTTCTTGACGTATATCATTAATAGTTACCTCGTTAACATTTTATAGTCACATTGTCAATGTCGTTCTGCCTCCAAGATGTTGGGATTTATTTTACATATTTAAGGGCACTTTTCTGAATTGAATACCATCAATCTTTTGCTTATTACTTTAGTGCGTAGCATTCTCGATGTGTGGGGTCTGAAGAAGCCACTTACTGACTCATGATGGAGAAAATACAGAAAAGGTTTTTTACAACCTGTCTATCCATTGCGGAAGGAACATTGCTTCGCTCATGGTGGCTTTTAAACTTCTCGAGTTAATTTATAATCCCAACTTTTCGGAGTGCGTAAAATTATAAGCACCGAACAACTACTTGTGTCCTCTGGTGAGGTTATTCTCTATCTAACAAGCTCAGCCCGTTCTAAGATGGAGATTCAACCTTTTTACGGGATCTGCTAGCCAATGTAGACTTTGCAGTGCGTTAACGGGAACGGGCACCACATCACGCACTTGTTGGGCGACTCTTTGAGTCGCTGGCCGAATAATCGAGCACATGCATGAGATGTATTAATGTGGATGAAGTGAAATCTGTTTGAAAAGACATAGTGATGTGGCGTTCTATTGTCTGTACTTACCCCTATAGGGAAATGATGTGACAGTTTGCGTGTTGGAAGTTTTTTGCAAATATCTTATTTAAAGATTTTAAATTTTGTATCTAGTGTAACTCTTTCTAAAAACTATATAAAACTAGAGCATTTTAATATTAATATGAAGCCTCCTCCTGTAAGACTATTTTCCATTTAACCCTTGTGTGGACTCTGACGCTACATGATTCTTCATAGATTACAAGACTTGATATAATATCTCTCTTATTAAATTACATTATTTACAAATTGGGGTAAATAAATTATTAAAAAGTAAAAATATGCAATGTTTTGAGTATGTACAATTGTTTGTAGGCAGGCTGGATTTCACTCCCTAGGAAGTTATTAAGATCTAAATTCATTGCAACAGAGAAGGAAAACATTTTTGAGAAGGGAATATGGAAGTCTAGGCATTTACAGAGCTTACGACTTGTCATTAGCTGGTGGCCACTTTACACACTGTGTAACATTCTGCTTATGTTTAAACATCCACATTTCCTCAACTCTTCCAAATGTTAACTTTTGTGAAAAAAAAGAGGGGAAATCTTTATTGATGTGGGTGAGATTCATCTTGTAGATGCTACATAGGCAGAATGGTGTTACACAGTGTGTAATGTGGCTACTTAGACTAGCCAATGACAGTCATAAGCACTGGAAATGCCTAGATATTCCATATTCCCTTCTCGCAAATGTTTTCCCTCTCTGTTGCAATAAACTTGAGAATATAAATGTGTTCAAATTTTGCTTTTCAAACTATGTCTTATTTTGCTTAATGTAACATGACGTTACAGTACCGTCTCTTGAGAGATTTTTTAACACAGTCTTTAAGAGTCAACCTTTTTACGGGGTCAGCTGGCTAATGTGCATGGTTTTCAGTGCGCGAACGGGCACCTGATGTGCGCGGGATGCTTCACTCACCTGCTGGCGGACTCGCGGCTGCGCGACGAGACCGCCACGTGCCCCAACTGCCGCGTGGAGATCTCCAAGGACTCGGCGTCGCGCAACCTCGCCGTGGAGAACGCCATCTCCGAGCTGCCCTCCGAGTGCAAGTTCTGCTCCAAGGAGTTCTCCAGGAACATTCTGGAACGCCACCAGGACACCCTGTGCGACGAGAGGTACGGACAAATTACGCTTAACGCTTTGACCCCCGCCTCTTCCATTTCCACCTAGTCAAATTCTGTTACATCTCTTTCGTAATGTCATATGAATGATCATACCGTCGTTGCTCCAGCAATATCTGTAGAGTAAACTTTCATTTTTAAAAATATTTTTTTGATTTCTCATTAAGATTGATTGAAGATATTGTTTTTCAACAAAATAGGCTTGAATATTTTTTCAAAATAGAAAAACATTATTTTCCTACTTCAATCCAACTTCAAAAGCATTGTTTTATTAATCACCTGGGGTGCTATTCTGAACCGCTCTCGCGGCATGGGGAAACAGTTTTTCTCGTGTATTTTGTATGTAAATGCAGGTTTAATTTACGCTGATTTACAATTACGCTGGTTGGTGCCGGTGTGAGATTCCCTGGTTCGGCCGACACCAAGCGACGGTAGGTGCCGCGATTCTAATAGCAGACATACTTTAAACACATTGTTTTATTCTATTACCGTGTACGCGAGCAGCCTATTGTGTGTGTGAAATTGTTTCCGAGTTACTTTTCATTTTGTTTTTAAGAAAAACAAAAAGATATGATTATATTTTTTATTTTATTATTATTTAAATTAAAAGAATATTCAAATATTTGTTGTTTATGCAATGATTCTGCAAGAAAGGAAGCAACAATCAAAACAAATGAAATTGGATGCTTTTTTTTAAAAGTGTGGGAATTTAATTTAGTTCCGATGAACTGGAGAATTAGTATTTATTATAAAAAAATAATTATTTATATCAAAAGATTGTTATTTATTTTGTAAACAAACTTAAACTGTATTTATTACAACAACAACAACAAACCATCACGCCGTTTCGCCGTAGGGGTAGGCAGAGAGGATAGAAGGCCATAACACTCTATCTTGGCATACAGACCTCGCTTCCTCTACATTCATACATCTTCTCATGCACGCACGCCGATTATTATCCTACTTTTGACATGTCCATCTTCAAGTATTTGATGGACTTGATCGTGCCATGTCTTTCTCGGTCTTCCTCGTTTTCTGCATCCATCAACATTTGCATCGTAGATCCTTTTAGCCGTTCTTCCGCTGTTCATTCGCTCTACATGTCCAAACCAACGCAGCACCCCTTTCTTGATTCTGTCAATAATGCATGTCTCAGCCTTACACACTTCACGGATCTCGACATTTGTGCACCTATCATACATCGTTTTACCACACATTCGCCCGAGGGATCGCATTTCGACAGCACTCAACCTACTTTCATAATTATTTTTCCAATTCCATACTTCGCTCCCATACATTAGAGTTGGAACTAGAACTCCGTTGTGAACTGCTAGTTTAGCCTCCTGTGATAAACATTTGTTTGCCAAAGTAGATTTTAGTGCACCGTTCACCCTGTTCCCGGCACTCACCCTCCTTTCAATATCTTTATCGGCCTTTCCGTCCCTAGTAAACATACTAGTAAACTTATTTATTAAATATATTTATAATTTATTTTGAATATATGAATATAGCATATGTATTAAATAAACATGCTAGATTATTCTTAGCATTTCGACACTAAACCTCACTTTATATCTTTCATTATATTTGTGTTCACTTTACGCCGGTACCTCTCGGAACGAATCCCCAGCGTAATACGACGTTTACCTGTACAAGAGAGAATAGGACCGCGAGAGCGTTTGGAATACCACCCCTGAAAAATTTTGAATTGTTACTAAACAGATATTGCCGGCGCAATGATATTGTATTCTTCTAAATTTGTTGCAACAGAGAGGGAAAACATTTTTGAGTAGGGTATATGGAAGCCTAGCCATTTACAGGGCTTATGACCTGTTGGCTGTATTGGCTGCTTTAAGTGGCCACTTTACACACCGTGAAACTTTTACACATTCTGCCCATGTTTAAACATCTTTAATATTTTTATTTTTATTTATTTTATTTTATTCAGAAAACATACAGTCATACACAAAAAGTATTAAAAACAACAATTTTCGTACATAAAAAGACCAATTAAGTTTTCATAAATTATGCACTAAATTTGAACAATAAATGGGACAAAAAAATAAATAAATAAGAAACTCAAGTGAGAAAAGAATGATAGTTAACATTTGCGTTTTCCATGGAGGTTATCATTGGTAATAAATAAAAATACCGAATGCACACCCCGAGCCATCCACGCACACACACATGAACGCACATAAAAAACATACACTAACATATACATTACATGTGGCACATATACAATATACATAGCACAAACCACTCAAGATGTATTCTGCAACTATCCCAAATAATCAACTCCATGAAGAAATTTTCTGTACAAATGCGACGTGCAGTTTTATGTTTTTACCTTCAGTTATTTATAATAATAATCTTTACTTTGTATGTAAAATAACACATTGCGTCGTTTGTACCTACATACAAAATTATGTTTTTTATTCATTAAGTCATTTCATTGTTTAACTAATATATCCTCTATGTAAGTTCAAAACCGCGTATGACCCAAAAAAATCAAAATATGTTTTTTTGGCGTTTTCAATTGAATTGGATAAGCGGCATTGATTGGTATATTTGAATTTCGAAATTGACCAATAGACTGCTTGCATTCAATTAAATTCAGTACCGCCAGTAAAACCTCCCTACTGAAGCAAAGCAATACCGCGTATATCCCCAAATCCAATACTGTGAATGAGACATACTCGATTAATAAAAATAAAGGCAACACTGCGGATACGCCATACGTAACTGCCACAATTAACTTTGTATAAACGCATACTAAAGTAAGAATATATTTTCTTATAAAATTCAACAACATAAAATAAACAGCATTTAAATTTATTTTTATCTTTTTTTTTACGAAATCACAAGGTTTTTTTCCTTCCTGAAATTTTTTACAAATAATGAATCCGCGGTATTAAACTTACATAGACGATATATGCATTCCTCATTTGAAAATCTCATGCCGAGGAATACATTTTACCATTTTTTTGGGCAAAGAATAGATTTATTGATAAATATTTAATAGCGGGCTTCGATAAAAAAATTACCCGGAATTTGTGTATATTTCAAAAAATCTTTTTATATTTCTCCAAATTAATAAAGCCCCCTTCAAAGTAATCACCATCTGATTTCTGGAGCTCACTTTTTACTATTGCCTTCAATTCCATCAGCATCAACAGATTCTGTCTTTATCTCCTCTATGGTTGTGAACAGAAAAAAGAACAGAAAAAAGTCACAGAGGGTCAAGTCCGGTGGATACGGTGGCTGGGGCGTCGATGCGGTCCGGTTGTTTGCCAATTCTTATTCGTATTCTTAGAAGTAGGGGTCAGTGCTATTCAAGCTTCTGACGTCACTGCGACCTGTGAAGATCTATTTTGACGGGTCCCCGTGAATAGTTCTCGCCCTCCAAGCCCAGGTCTATAAAGAGGCTGGCTACTGTTTGGAAGCCGAGAGTTAACATTTTGCAAAATCTTCCCCTCCAAGCCCAGATCCGTAAAGTATCAAGCTATTGGGTAAGGGGCAAGCTCTTTAATATCCTCAGGTTTAACTAGTGGTCCCCTGAGGATGAGGCTCCTTTTATGATGTAAAGCATCACATTCACATAGAATATGTATAGGTGTTTCCTCATCTGCACTGCAGAACCTACATCTAGAATTTTCGCAAAGGTTTATTCTCTAGCAAGGTGTTTGTTTAATCTGCAGTGCCCTGGGCGGGCTCTAGTAATAACCTTCACTTGATCTCGGCTGAACTTTATTAGGTCGAAGATAAACCTTTGCGAGTACCCTTTTATTAGTTCCTTCGCATGATGCTGACCAGGTACTTTTTGGATGTTTGCCAAAAAGGCGCTAATGATTCCCACAAATCCCTTTATATTTAATTGTCTTTGCTTTTTTAAAATTATTATTTCATTACTAGTTTTATGTTACTTTGTATCATTGTCTTTTTCACTATATAATAATGTACTTATTAAAATAAATAAATACTGATATTAATTGGACCCTTTTATAACTGTTTAGTTTATTTGGTGAAAGGGGCTCATGGTGTTATCTGTTGATAGGTTTAACCAGATCACAGTGAGTTGTGAGAATCGTCACGACGTGTCCATCTCTGGATTCGTGCGTAGGGCAGCCATGTTTTGCGTAATGTTTGTTAACATGCTGCGGAAGCCAAAGTCCCTGTCTTCCATTTTGGGGAGCGCCGCGGCACCCGTCAGGTGGGCTCAATAGTTCCCTTGAGTAAAGCTGTTCTTGTTCTGCAAAAGTAACAAAAAATAATGCAACTATAAAATAAAATGTATATCTGAAGCACTAACTTTGTGGTTATTCGTTATATAATTCAAATAAAAATAATAACACTTCGTTTCTAACCACTTAATGATTATTTTATTACCAACCGGTTTTGGAGCTACACAAGCTTCCTTATCAAGGTTTAATTTAGCAATGAATATTGTCCTATTTTATAATTTTAAGTGTCCATCAAATACCTAATACATATTATTATAATTATTATTGTGGATAATTTATATATTGCCATTTTTGTGAAAAAATCTGGGATCCATATTGCTCACTAGAAAAACTAAGACCACTATTAAAAAAACTCTTCTCAGACCGGTCATTGCATATGGTGCCGAATGCTGGGCTATGACCAAAAAGATGAAAACATGGTATTAGTATTTGAAAGAAAAATATTAAAGAAGATATTTGGTGCTGTCAACCAAAACGGATTGTGGAGAAGACGGTTTAATCACGAATTAGAGGCACTGTATGGCGAACCCAACATTGTAGAATCAATTAAAATAAGAAGATTACAATGGTCGGGCCATGTGCACAGAATGAATGATAACCGTACCCCAAAAAAAGATTCTTTATACAACTCCGGAAGGCAGACGATGCAGAGGCAGACCAAAATTAAGATGGCTGGATAATGTGGAAAGTGACATTAGAGCAATTGGCCTGAAGAACTGGAGAAGAGCCGCAGGGTGCAGAGAGGAATGGAGACAGATTCTGGAGGAGGCCAGGGCCCACAACGGGCTGTACAATAAATATCCCAACATGTCTTGCAGCTTCATAGCGCATGGACGGTTGGGATTTTAGTTCCTCGTTTCCAATTGTAATATAATTTAGCAACAAACAACATATAGGAGCTAAATTACAGCACGTCTTGCAGCTACAGAGCGCATTGATGAATGACATATCAGATTAAGTATTTAGTAGACATTAAAAAAATTATAACAGGATAATATTAATTGCTAAATTAAACCTTGATAAGGAAGCTTGTGTAGCTTCGAAACCGGTAATAAAATAAGTAAAAGTGGTTAGAAACAAAGTGTTTTTATATTTATTACATAATCCAAATACGCTTTCTTCTCCTTTTGTCTATTACGTCTGTATGGAGGGGAACTTACTAACATTTTTTTCCTTAACTTTCAACTATTGAGCCTGCTTCTTGCTGTAAATATATCCCACAGATTCTCTCTGTCCAGGCGGAAGAAGAACGCAGTTCTTTGTGTGTAATAGAACCGAACCCTGGATGAATGTTTGCGACTTGATGGTCGCTTTCGGGTAAGAATCCCGGAGAAAAAAATCGAATGCAGATATGTCCGCATAGTTGTGTAGTGGTTGGCGCGTTCATCTACCATTCTCGAGGTCCTGGGTTCAATTCCTAGCAGGGTGGACGTGAAATATCCGTGCACCAAAGGAACATAAATAATGAATCGTGTCATTTGTCCTTTTTCAAAAAATATTCACAGTTATTTTTTAAGCTCATTTTTCCTTGCTTGTTATGTACCTAAAACACAACCCTGGATAATTTATCAAAAAAAATTATCGATTCATTCCCTTGTTCCTTTGGTGCACAAATATTCATTTTTAAGTGGTACAAACTGCAATATTTAATTGTTTATGGATTGGTACCTGAAACGTAAGACTGATCGCCCAGAATCGTAACAGATTATTGAAATGCAGTGCCCTACGAACCACTGGATGTGGAAAGGGGAATGATGATGATAGATATTTCAGCAGAACAATTTCGAGATTGGAATTTGTTGAAAGCATTTGCATTATTTTTTGGTCTAACCGTTTCAGTAATAATTTCAAAATTATAAAATGGATAAAAACACATTTTTTTATGAATGAATTTTATAATGAATTAAAAATACAAAGTGACGTCCAAAGGTAAAATGTAGGTGCCTCATATTGAGGGGTATCCGAATAACCCCATGTTTGTTCCGTGATTTTGCGTAGTTTTCGAGTTACAATATTTTTACGAGTTTTTGAAAATTTTCAACCGAATCGGTTTTTAATTTATTTTTTTTAATATCTGGAAGGATTTTTTTGTAACTAGTTTTGTTTAAATTGTACTTTTACGCATAAAATAATTAGCTTCGTCAACTAAAAATAAAAATAATCAACTATTGTTAATTTTTAAAATTATTTACATTGAATTATTTCACCTACTATGGTAATAATAAATATTTTAAAATTTTTATACTTCTTCTTGGACCAGGTGGATTTATCAAAAATGTTTTGAGTTAGTCCAATTTTTTGCAGACAAGGACTGGATTTAACCCCCTAGGGAGCTGTTAATATTAACATATTACAACAGAGATTATGAACTTTTTAGAAAAGGTAATATAGAAATCTAGGCATCCACAGGGCTTATGACCTGTCATTGGCTAATCTTGGCTGTAATCTCTGTTGTAATATGTTAATATTAACAGCTCCCTAGGGGGTTGAATCCAGTCCTTGTCTCCAAAAATTAGTACAAACTCAAAACATTTTTGATAAATCCACCTGGTCCAAGAAGAAGTATAAAAATTAAAAAATATTTATTATTATCATAGTAGGTGAATTAATTCAATCATATGAATCTCACCCGCAACAATAAAGGTTTCAGCTCTTTAACTTCACAAACGTCAACAGATGGAAAAATCGAAGGAATGTAGATGTTCAAATATAGGCAGAATGGTGAATGTTACACAGTGTGTAAAGGAGGTCACTTAAACTAGCCAATGACAGGTCATAAGCCCCGTGGATGCCTAGACTTCTATATTATCTTCTCTAAAAAGCTCTTAATCTCTGTTGCAATATGTTAATATTATGTAAAAATGTAACTTAATTTGACTTTTTTTTTTACAATAAACATAAGAGGTAAAACAGAGTATTCAAAAAATAAAGCATAATTACATATCAATGAAAGACATATTAATAGTAAAAATAGTAAATAAAAAAATCCCACAAAGACATGGCCTGTTCGTGGGTATACAAGAAAATGTTAATGAATTTTTGCTCCTATAATAAATAATGGACAGTTAATAATATTTTTGTGTAACATAAGAAAGAAAAAATAAAATATTCTGTAAAAGAATATATGTTATTTTTTTTAATAGTAATCAATAAAGGTAATAAAAAACATTAAAAAAACACAAAAATATTCCTTATTATTAAATGGCAACAAAATATATCATACAAAAAAAAGTTCAGATATGAATAAATACATTGTTTATTATACTACTACTTGAACTAATGTTCTTCAGATTTGTATATTAACTATCAGTGTCTTTTAAATGTAATATTTCTTTACAATCAAATCGCAAAAATAACAAAACATAGAAACTTTAAAAGCTTTCATTGTACCCCTTACTGCAATACTGTCAACTTGTGATCGGTTTGGTTGTTGCCAAATCGTCCTGGAAAACTAACGACAGACCATCAAAGAAGTTGTGGAGCTATCTGAGGTGACTCGGAGCTGAATGCAGCGAATTTTAAGTGAAGATTTGGGGATGAGAAGGGCGACTGCCAAATTTGCTTTAACACAGCCCTCTTTGTGTGCCAATTTTTGACCAAAAATGCTATGACTGCTGTATTCCACCCCATTCACCCGATCTAGCCCCCTGCGACTTCTTTTTATGCCACCGAATGAAAAAAGACGTGAAAATATTTCATTTTGCCGACTTTGCAAAAAACTGCGGATGTCAAGCATCACAGAAGACAAATAAAAAAAAAAGGTTTCCAGCAATGGAATAGATATATACATTAGCTCCAATGGAGAGCACCTTAAACGTTATTAAAGGTCTTTTCTAATTAGTTAATTATTCTAAAATTCATTATTCTAAAAAAATAATTCATCTAAACAAATTCATATCTGTCATATTTATTATTATCCTTAAAGAATCCATCGAACATTTTTGGAGCTATGAAAAATGAGCATCTTTTCGCGCGTCTTGATTTACAGTATGGAATTTCTAGTACACAATTCATTATTTAGTTAGATCTAGCTTCCTGGAAGAATCCATTGAAGGGAAAAGTAATAATAATTAGATTTTTGCGGTTTCTAAAGGCTTAACATGATTATTATAGGCTCCCCCATCCAATTATTCCATAAAAAAGAGAAGATTGTACAAGGACATGAAACCTATTTTATTTATTCATTTAAAAAACGCCCAGATGGCTCTTCCAATATACACTTAAAAGTACATAAAGCATTATAGAAAATAATATAAAGTTAAATCATAACTATTACACTAAACATGTAATTAATTCTAAAAAAAGATAAGAAAAAAATAGGAAATAATTTGAAGATGAGTGGAGAAACACATTGAAAAGAGGAAAATTGAGGGAATGGCCATTCGATGGATAGGATAGGTGATTTGACTGCAGCAGGAGTGGTGTGGAGCAAGTCTAACAGCTCAGCATAATTATTAGCAGTTCTGTGGATGCTCACTGGGGGAGGGGAGAATGGTGGGTGAAGTTTGTCCTATTGTATTCACACTGGAGCATGTGTTGGAGTCTGGTGGTCCTTATGGGTACACAATATTTTGCTAGTGTTTGGATCAACATAACTAGTCGAACGTTTTAAAAAATATATATAGATCAAATATCACAGTTTGTTAACAATTCTTTCAATAAAATTAGTTTATTTATGCTGACAGTCTAACACATTACTTCCGAAAATCAACAGTTATAACAATGAATTAATTTGGTTCACCATTTCTCCTCAGGCTGATGACATGCGAATACTCCTGCATCGGGTGTCCCTGGCGTGGTCCTCAGCATGAGCGAGCGGCGCACGAGGCCAGTTGCCTCCACCCGCGGAAGTCGGGGGCCGAGGTCATGCTCGCCCTTCAGGCTACCGACCGCACTCACCTGCAGGACAAGCAGATGCTGGACACCCTGTTCCAGCTGCTGTCTTTCGAGAAGATCACCTTCAATGGTGAGTAGGCCAACTGCCTCCAACTAAGAGAGATGTTCTTGTGGTATAAGAGAAGTACCTTTGTATACACATACAAACCGATTTGTTTTTTCTTTTCTTAAATTCTAGGTAAATATCGTCGGTTCACAAAACAACTTTGTCCCAACACCGTGAATGTCATTTTATTTTTTTTACTGGACAGCGAAAAAACTGCTTATTTTATTGAATTGAAGAGGAATTAGACTTAGAGTCTGTAATAGGCAACATTTCATTGATAAATTTATCATTTTAATGAGGCGTAATTAAGTTGAGCTTTCAATAAAATAAGGGTTTTTTTTTTCGCCCTGTAAATATAAAAAAAATTACTTATTTTATTTTATTTTATTAACATAAACGGCAAATCTGCCTTTTACAAAAATTTATAATACTAACATATTTGGCTTAATATATATACTTTTTTAAAAATATAAATTTCCTTTTACCCAAAATTTATAGAAAAAAATTAAACCTAAAAATTATACATGATTTATAAAAAAAAATTAACCTTAAAATTATGCGGTGTTGTTGCTAAAGGATGTTATATTTAAGTTGTATAAAACTTTTGAGTTTATTTTTTTTATCAGAAATACCTTGTTCCAAATTGTGCCATGCATGCAAGGCTGAAAACAGAGGACGCTGTAAAAATATTATAAAAGAAGAATGCAAGAGAGATCATTCACTTTTCCATGCGTGTGATGTTTAATCTATAAAATACTTGCCATTTGATTGTAAAATACTTGCCATTTGCAAATTCAGTGAAAATATATCTTACGTAAGTTATCCTAATCAGATACATTTAATAATACAAATGTGTCATTCAATAATCATATCCTATCTAATTCTAAGGAACTGCAATTAAAAAATATTAAATGGGGATCAATCTAACACTGATTTATATTTGACAAAATGATTGTTTTCATGGAATGTTTATTTACTTTATTTTTTTAATGGCGCGGTTTTGAAAGAACAGCGTTTTAAAATCGCAAAATTGTATTATTTCCTCTTATATAAATATAACAAAATAAAATTAGTTTGATAGTTTGGGTTTTTCTACTGACACTTCTTGGTGGAAGTGCATTTTAATTATAATAATAAAAATACGTATATAGTTTTTTTCCACTTTTATTTATAATTTTTTTCCAATGACCGGGTTTTGTCATGATCGACATCGTCAGACTGTTTGATAAAGGCTTTTCAATTTTTTTATCTTTAAATAATATAAAAATATTTAAAAGCCTCCATTTCATATTTTTTCAATTTATTGATCACGATGAAAGGCCATTACAGAACGAAGACAAAAAAGGCTCACTCACGAATTGAAATGCCCTCAAATCCATGTTTGTGTTGTCATTGGTGTGTAATGTGTTTTCAGATCTGCAGTTCAAGCCATACAGAACAGAGGAGTATGTGAATCGACTGTTTTACGAAACGTCTCGCTTCTCTGCCTTTAACAACCAGTGGGTAGTGAAAGCTAATATTAACAAGAGCCAACGTGATCCGACACAAAGCTCCGAACGGGATATTGCATATCAGGTATGAATAATTTCTCTTCTTTGCTCTTTTAAGTACATTTGTATTACACAGCCATGACAGACAACTTGAACTGCCTGTCATTAACTAGTCAATTGTGCAGATTTAAACATTTTTAAATGCTGTAAAGGACAAAGTGTATATCAATGTACTTTAACCTGTAGTCCACAAAGACATTCAACCAACTGCATCACTACACATTCCAGGTGTTTCTACTGTTGCCACCTAATGGTAAATTTATGTTTTTAGTATTGTTGATTCCCCTCGGTGCTGCTGCAGATATTCCATTCAATCTTCTGAACATATCCCATGGTCTTTTCCCTTTCCCCCTCTCTATGAATACCGAATGGAGCTTCTCGCTTCTATCCGTGGCCCTTTTATAGGTGCTGTCGGATATACAGATCTGGTGACTTCCAGAAGAAATTTCAAGACTTTAAAAACATTTTGTTTTCATTTCGGCGAATTGATAATTTCCAATCAATTTAATCCCAATCAGTTAAGAATTTACTTATTCCTTTCCTCAATCCAATAAAGTACATATTGGCTAATGGTGGAAAGGCTATTATTTGACTAATGTATGTGCTATGTACTTCTGGATTACCTTTTCTCTACGCAAGGAAGTCAAAGCCAACGGATTACAGAGAGCTCCTTCGGGCAGCTTTTTAAAAAAAAATTTTTTTTAATTTTACCTTAAATACAAACATAATAAATGAATGTCCTAATATTAACTTATATCTAATTATTATTAAAACATATACTAATTATTAAAATAAATAAATTTTCTTATTCAGCACAAGCAATTTTTATTTAGAACCGCCATTGGGACTTAAGTCCGCTGATGCGGTGTGCGGTATGTGGCGAGCAAGCTGTAGCGACCAGAGTCCCGGCGTCTATTCTATAAGCATGTAAATTTTTCAGCAATTTCCCTCATGTTTTTCTTTGTTGTAGAGTCGTTGCCAGATAAGAATGCCTACGTAAACATATCTCTTACACTGCGTTCACTATGTGAGTGTAGACATTCCTATCTGGCAGGCAGTATACAGTATTTGTATGATGTGTACTAAAAACATGTGAATTTTTCCCGGCACCTACTTCTTGGTACATGGTTAGGAAGAAGTGCTTTTTTCTCATTTTTTAATTTGTTGTAGGTCCGTATAGTTGTAAGTCCGAACAGTCATAAATTAGGAACTGACTGTATTGAGGTGTACCGGGTGTATGCATAAGTCCATACCGGTTTCACTAAGAGATCCTGGCTTAGTCCCTCAATATTGATTGAGATCGTCGTGAATAGCCCTGAAGAGGGCTTTTTTTTCGGATTTTGTGGGTGACTGTCTGGTTTTGAAACTCGGCGATAGGCTCTGGATAATGCCATCTGAAAGCACAAACACAGCTCACAGTTTGGACTTCCCTATGTGGAAAGTTCTCAATAGACTAAGGGTAGGGGTGTCTAGGTGCAAATACAATCAACGGAGGTGGGGTTTTCTAGAGGGAGATGACATGAACTGCGACTGTGAAAAGGTGCAGGATGATCCTCATCTGCTGCGGTGTCCACAAATGCAGTTAACTTGTGATGAGAATAATTGGAGGATGGCCACTGACAAGGCGATATTTGTCGCTGTCGCAAGGTCTGAAGTCCGGACCCGATAAGTAAGTACTATAAGAGATGGCGCCACCAAACTGTATGCAGCGTATGAATCTAACACTACGTCAGTTCGTCTGACATTAACCTATAAACACACACAAGTTGAGTCCGCCAAACAATAGCGTCTGTGTTGTATCGTTCAGTGATCATGTCGACGTTTGTGCCTGAAAAATAATATTTGCGGCACGCATTGCTTTTCATATTTAATAAAAAAAAAGGCCGTGCAAAGTCATCGTTTGCTGGTAGAAACATATGGTAAACACGCTCTATAGATTAGAATATGTGAGACATGCTTTCGACAATTTAAACGTGGTGATTTCAATGTCAAAGACTTCACTAACAAACTTTAATGATATGAAATGTTTAAATTTGCAGATAATTCTCAAAAGCAAGCCACAGTGCCCTCTCCCCCTCCACTACGTCATCCTTCGCGGCCCATTTGGCGACATGCGTGCCTCCCCGCGCATTTACCAGTTCGAGTTCAACGAGCGAGACTCCGAGTCGACGCCGACGATCCTTCCCCTTCCCGACACGAGCGAGTGTAACCGTCTCCTCGCTAACAAAACTATTAATTTCAGGTATCTTTTGTTCTATATTATTACATGTCCAGGTGGGTAAAGAATTCAGTTCTGTGTGTGAAATGAAACCAGAATCCTGGATGAGCATTTTCAGCTTTTTGGCTACTCTCAGGTAAAAATTCTGAAAAAGAGTCCGCCTTGAGGTCCTGGGAAGGATTCCGGGCAAGGATGTGAAATATTGGTTAAAAAGTGTTTTTTTTCAATGTTATATTTCATTGTCCTTGGACTAGCACCCGAGTCCTGAGCCTGATCACATTACTTTCATGTAGCAGATGATCAACACATTACAACTGAAACGAAGAATATTTTAGAGTGAATATGGAAGTCTAGGCATTTACAGGGCTTATAACCTGTGATTGGTTGGTTTGAGTGGCCACAATGACAGGTCATTAGCTCTGTCAATGTCTAGACCTCCATATTTCCTTTTCTAAAATGTTCTCCATCTGTTATAAAATATTAAACTTAATAACTCCCAAGTTGGTGGGTGAAATCCAGTCCTTGTTTAAAAAGAAATTGGTAAAATGAAAACATTATCTTCTTTCTTTACTTAGTAAAAAGAGAAGTACTGGAGTTCTTATTATTTACTAAAATATTTAAATTTTCAGACCATTTCCTAAAAGTCATAAATAACTTGTGCTGGAAAAATGGGAATCGAGTTGTGGTAGAGTGCGATTTGAACCTGAGTCCACAATACCTACCACGGCACCACAACCTGCTTTGATCAACAAAATGATCCATATAGGCTTCATTTGTTGTACCGATGCAGTGCCCTATGCACCATCATGTGAATAGGGAAACTATAATGAATAAAATTTCATAAATTTACATGTATAATACATATCGCACTGCTAGAACTACAGGGCCCCGTAACTGGAAATAATATTATTTTTAGAGGTTGAATATTTGACAATTCACCGCAATCAAAATATTTGCTGTAGATATTTGAAATTGATGTATTTGTATATTTCTAGGATAATTTAAGAGTTCTTTGCCTAACCATAGTAAATATATTCTCTTTTATCCAGAAACATGTGTTTTTACAGTTGTGTCCTTGTAGTGCAGAGAAAAGCCCCATCAGTGCTTTGCGTTGCGTCATCGCAACGGATCAACGCACTGTATGCCACACCTGCGTTCACTATTAATGGTCAGTTTTTTATGGAGCGCAGCGCATCACCCCTCCCCCGCTTCGTCTCTTATCCGTCGATCCGTTGAAACGTCGCCTGCGACGACGCAACGCATAATGTGGCCTGTCACTAAAAAATATATGTAAAACGACAACAACAGCGTCAACGCTGCGACGACAGAACGCAACGCACCAATGAGGCCTTTCTCTTATATTTTTTAAACTAATTGATAAATCTCATCATAGTTTTAATAAAAGTAAATGAAAATGCACCTTTCGATCATACTTTTTTTAAATTGAAAGTATGGTATTACATAGAAATATTTTATTTTTATTGAATAACAAAAAAAAATTAGATGGTGGTGTAATTTTTAGGAATATTCAAAGTATGTATTTTGGTAATCAGAATTCTCCTTAAATATCGTAAATAATTCCAGAAATTATTTGATGTATTTTTATTTATTTTTTTATTGTTATAATTTTTTCGTTTTTTCTTACAATATACTTAAAAGGTAAAACAGAGTATTCAAAAAATAAAGGATAATTACATAGCAATGAAATACATATTAACAACAAAAATAGTAAATAATATTTTTGTGTAATATAGGAAAGAGAAAAAAATATATTCCGTAAATTATTAGAATGTACCAGTAAAAAAGGAAATAAAAAATAAAAAAACATAAAAATATCCCTTATTGTTATTAAAGGGCAACAAAATATATCATAAAAAAAAGAGTTAATATCTTTAGTTTGAATCCAGGATAGTCCGTGTTTTGTAAAAGAATGAAAGTTTTGGGTCAATGAAATATTATCATTAAAAAAGAATCAAAAAAATTTGGACCTATAAAATATGCATGTCTCTGTGCTAGCCTCGTTTTACAATGTGGTATTTCTAGCACACGATTCCTTTTTTGACTTGATCTATTTGAATTACTTGCTAATACATTTTGGTTCTTAAATACATATTTTAAACATTGAAAACAATATATTTGTTTTATTTCCAAAAGTTTAGCTTCTTGGAACAATTGAAAAGAGGGAAAAGTGTGATTTTTGTGAAGCATTATTAGCATTTTGAATATAAAGAATTCATACATTGCAAAAAAACTTAATAAAATTCCTCAATAAAAGTAACTAACAACGCAATCGCAACTGACAAACACCGTATGTGTGTGTAAAATGATGCCAAATTTGAAACCACATAGCCACAATTGCAAATGCGGCAGTCCAGCACAGAAAATTTTGTTTTACAGACAAAATGACAGATAATGCCATGTTGTTCTAATTTTTTTTTTCAGATATGAAATTACCACATGGACACAACTCTATAGGAGACTATTAGTTCCAAGTAGCAATTAGTACTATATCATTAAAAAGGTTTTTTTTTCCTCTACACGACTGCATTTATAAGTCATTTTTTATAGATGCAGCCATTAAATTCTCGCAGTGCGATGTGTTCTATCAAACAAAAATTATTGAAAGAGATAGATAGTTAAATAAGATTATTAAGCTAAACTTATTAACTTATCATGAAAACTCCCTAGGGGGTAAAATCCGGTACGTCTACAAACGCCCGGACATGCTCAAAATATTGTTCTATTTTATTTTAAAAGATGACGCATTTCTCAGAATATTTTTATTTTTACTTTGTCTGTCCAACTGTCTCGATTTGTTGATTTATATAGGTTCATTAAAAAATATATAGATATCTTTTCAAGTGCTGAATCTAGCAAATCAATGAAGTTAACAAAATTAATTTCTTTTCCAGGTTGATAATGTTCCTGATCTCAAAATAAATTTACAAATGCAGTAAAAGTGATAAAATTACACCTTCGGTAAGCTCCATATTATATATTCCCATGTTTACCATTTCCAAACCAATTAATTCAGTTTAAGTTTATTCCATAAAGGTTTTAATGAAACAAATCTTTAAATCTAGAAGACACCTTTTTATAATAATATTAGGGTTTTGTATTAACATTTTATTTTTAAATATTTTTTATAAACATCACAGAGCGACATATTTCTAAAACATTTTGGTTTCGTGGTTTACGTCAACCGGTTTCTGTTTTCGGTTTCTTTCAGTTCTCCTTATTGTCAAAACTTATTCGAACTCAAAATTGCAAGCGTCATTATTAGAAAATATTGAGAGTAAATCGAGAGACACAGAACATAATATAATTCATAATAAGAATTTGCGAATCCGATAACCACAATTATAAAGAAAGGAGCGAAAATATTTACATATTAATAAAGTGGTCTTCGTTTGGATAATTTTAAATGATTAAAAATAAGCTATTAACCAAACACTTTCCATAGAAATCAAATAAATAAAAAATAAAAAAGTTTTTAACCACTTATATTTTTCTATCAATTTTTCCTATCATAAAATAAAATAGGATAGAATTCATCAGTTAAGTATACCTTGATAAAGGAGCTTGTATAGATTTGAAACCGGTCGCTAGAAAAAAATAAGTGATTAAAAACAAAGTTGTTTTTATTTATTTTTTATAATGAATAACCGCAAAGTGCTTCAAATAGAAATTTTACTTTCCAATTTTTCTGGAAAATTAACATATTTAAATTACAACATACACAAAAAATTACAGAGATATTATTTACAAGATCTTTAAGCCAATTTGTTTGGGAGATCTCTTTCTAAAAACATCATTACATTGTTTATTTAATTTAAATTCTACTAGCTTTTAAATTGCATCGTCAGCAAATATACATTTTTGACCTTCTTGAAACAAAATGAATGTTGCATAAATTATTATAGTTTTGGACCCAGAATGGTTCCTGAGGAATTCTCAGCGCCGGATCTAACGGGATCTAGCGCCTCTTCACTTACTGAAAGGATTTGGGAATATACACATTTGTAAATTCTCCCCTCCCAAGCAAGCAAGTGTGTGGATCTTTGCGCCAACTGACCCTATGATACCGGCTCTGGGTACTCCAGATAAACATTATATTTTTTTCTTTTCTCTCAATATTTTTATAATACAACCAAGTCCCAAATTGAAGTAGTAACCTCAAATCCGGCCCATGTTTAACTAAAACGGTTTATACAAAAATCATATAAACAAAAACTCATAGTGATTTTGCCGCTGGTACGGTTGCGTCAGTATAGGTTTTTATACCAACTTCAGATGATCGTTTTAAAATAGAACACAAACCAGTAACATGTGGTTAGAAGCTCTCCAGTTCAGAGTATCTTTTTTTTGTTATTAAAGAAAACTTCTGAAGGAATGGAAATTTTGATTTGTGTAGTCCGAGTCGCTCACACTTAATTGATCACACTTAATAATTCTCACTCACATTATCTCATTAATTCTTACATTATAATAACTTATTGCTGATTTTGATCAAATTGCTGTGTTCATTATAACTCTACATGAAGTATCATGTTATTGTATTTTCATTACCGACTGATATTTATTTTTACTATATAATAAGTGAAATAAAGAAAGAATTTGGAACTCATACAGTTGTTTTTAAAAATGAAAACGAATAAAAGACAATTAACATTTGAGAATGTTTATCACATTGTGCTTAATTCATACATATTTAAAAAAATATTTTGTGTGATTATTAAACATTTTAAAATGATGTATATTTTTTCCGTGGAAATTTGAGATTCAGCGAGGGACAAAGTGTAAATTGTTTTAAGAGGGTGGAAAAAACATATTGCGCCCCGGGAATAATAGTGGCATAACTCAAAAAAACTCAATTTTACATGAGAGCAGTTAAACACACGTCCGCTATATCAGCAAAACTATATGATGGACAAAACTATGGATGGAAAACTATATAAGGACATTGTTGGCCGGTTCGCCGGTTCTTCATCATTTAATTCTGTGGAAATGTTAGTAGGATGGCTTCTCAGATCACTATTAGGGTTAAGAAGTCTGCGGGAGTAGTTTTTCTACACTGACTTAATCTGTTCCTTATCAGATACAATTGTTCGGTTTGAAACCCTTCTTAAAGAAATTTACTTCCTTATATGCCATGCCTCTCTGGTGTTATTATCAGCGAAGTCTTGTTCCATTTTTACCCCGGCTCTGAACTTAGCTTAAAAATGACGATTTTGGACTTGCGCCACTATTATTGCTCAGGTGCAGTATTTCTAGTTTTTGCCTATGTATAAATACAATTTTTATTGTACAATATGTGTTGTAATATTTATTAACAAAAACAAGAAACGTGATTTATTTTCAACTTTCTTTCCGTTTTTTGCACAATTTGCACTTGGTTCCATATTCAAATTTCTGCTTATGACATGCTTCTATCAATTTGACAGCTAATAAAAAAAAATCTACATAATAATTATGTATTAATGTACGAATCTATTTTACATGTAAAATTTTAAAATGATATATTTTAGGTTATATTAAACACGTTACCTTTAGTCAATTTTATTTTTAAATGAATTCTTTTAATGTACGGCGGTTTTAAATTTATATTTACGAAATTAAAGATACTTATTTTTATACTATAATTGTAAATTTAAGGTTAAGTCAAAAACAATGTATTTTCAAATGTGACTGTGTGATGGTTGCACTTTGTCTATTTTTGAGCTCAATCTATTTTGGTTGCATTGTGATTTGTTTAAGACTAATTGAAATATGTATGTGTTTTATTTCTATGGTGAAAAGTGAACATTTTCATGAAATTATTATACGCCTTGAACGCAACACTTGCAAGTGCCATGAATTTTATTTACAAAGTTCAATAAAAGCTCACCCCGAATCAATCTTTTATTTCGATCCTTTTCCTAGATTTACAGATATTCCAACAGACAGAGATATGAAAACAAATATATAGGTTGATATATAGGCTTTTAGAAGGCTTATGACCTCCGATTTATTAATTTATGCTTAGTTCAAGTGCCTTAAGCTATATTATTGATTAAATCGGCATTAACTTTGTGTAATATGATTAACATGATTAAATATATAATTAGTAAAACACTCTGTTTCATTAATTATATATCGAGGCTTTACTGACAGAATGCATTAAGTCATTAAAAGGAGTTCCGAGATAACAGCATTTCACACGTTCGGTGCGTTGGACATGACTCCCGTGTCTGCAAAATTGTACCCCTGCGTTGGTCACTGGAGCCGTGTCATGTTGGTGCTTTCTGGGTTCCCAACTAAATATTCTACAGCATGTCTACAATTGCTGTATTTCTTAACACTGAAAAACCTGTACTTCTATCTACTAAAAGAAATTTCATATTTTTAATATAGTTTTCGCGTTTTGAAAATTGCTGTCAGTATTACGTCATTGTTCGTGATATATTGAATGCAGTGAACATGTTAAAGCTTTTTTTAAAGCTTTGGAAGAATAGTCCTTATTCTAGACATAGCATAAAATTTGAAATAAACATCTTACATCTATATTAAAAAAATATTTGAAATATATAAAGACTTGACTCAATGCATTCTGTCAGTATGGCCTCGATATTTATTTTCATATAATTTCTGTTTCCTTCTTCTGGTTTGCACTGCAATATTTCATTGTTCTTGGACTGGCAACTGGCAACTTCATCATTATTCCCTTTCCACACCTATTGGTGCATAGGACACTGCATTGGTATACAAATCGCAGCGAATCTTGATCATTTTTGTTACATGAAGGCAAGATGATCAGTCTTACGTTTCAGGTGCCAATCCAGAGACTATGAAGTATTCTAGTGTAAAAACACCTTTTTGAATAAATATTTCATGTCAACCATGTCCGGAATCGTACCCAAGTCCTCTCGCATGGTAGGCAAATGCGCTGACCACTACACCACGAGGTTACCTTCCATATTACTTAAATAATCCAGATGCGCTGCAATTGAAGTACCAATGGAGTGCCCCGTGCACCCTGGGTACGGATAGAGAAAGTATGAGGATTATTATTTGTTTTTTTTCTACTTGTAATTATTTTCTTTTCTCGACATTTTGGTGCAACAGAGATGGAAAACATTTTTGAGAAGAGAATATAGAAGTCTAGGCATTTATGGGACTTATGACCTGCCTATGAATTACACCAATATGTAATTTATTTGAAAAAAATATGGATAACTAATAAGCATTGCTCTCACAACTACGTCAGAAATAAACACTACACAAATAAAAATTTCAAATATTTATTATATAGACATGCTGTAAAATATATTAATATGGTTTTTCTTTATGAATTTTCATTTTATTCATTCCGGTTAGTAGTTTATTTTTTCCGCGTGAAAGTTCACTATGTTTACTAGGTTCACTTTTCCATAGAGTTAATAATCCTGACTCTCCTCCAGTAAACAAAAGATCGTTCTGAAAAATTACACAAAGTTTTAATAATAATATTTGGCTTCAGGGCCACTTTTTGTGAAAAATCCCTTCAAGGGTGCTCTACATTTAAAAAATCTAAACTTGCATTCTAAGCTAACTCTACATTTCAATCATTTTGATTTGAAAATTGAGGGTATGATAAACAAAAGAGGTAGGATTTTATTTGAGATCTGGACTGACTGACGACGGTACTGTCGATGGTTTGCAAGTGTGAAGGCAATCGGTTCCAGCCAGAGGGGCAGCTACGGCAAAAGTACAATCTTCGAACCTAGTGATTTGGAGTTTGACAAGTTTTCCTCTGCCTGAATCAAATGCTGACCTAAGGAGTAGATTTTCTTTAACATGTATTTTCCCTAATTACATATATGTATGTATATCTTAGAGCTATTTCATGAAATTTAAATTCTGTCCAGCAAGGCTTATGTATATTCACATACTACAACAAGATGAAGAACGTTTTAGAGAGGGAATATAGAAGTCCAGGCATCTACAAGGCTTATGATCAGTCATTGGCTGGTTTAAGTGGCCACTTTACACACTGTGTAACATACACCATTCTGCCTATATTTGAACATCTGTATTGCTTCAATTCTTCTGTTGATGTTTGTGAAGTTAACGAGCTGCGACTAATTTGTGCATTATACAATACAATTTTTACTGAGCCAAAATGTGATCAGTTTTCTGATATACTCGTAGCTTTAACATGATAGGTACTATGTTACTAAGGCCGAAAAATATTTTTTTATACAAGTATTAAAATTTTGAAAATTCGTGTTGACTACAGCGACAAATATCGTTACATCTTCCCTTTGCAATCAGGGGCCCACTTATATGAACTTAAGGGTTAAGACAAAAGTATGTGTTAAGTAAATAACAGCATTTATCGATACTACTCCTGGCCGATTACCTTCCTTTACCATCCTTCTCTTGACTCAAAATTAGAAGATTCAGATTTAGAACAAAAACTAAACAATATTTTTCACTTCACATAAAATAGCATAAAAGTGGTTGGATTCGTCGCGCGCCGTTGAAAACATTGTTACATTTTATAGTTCATTTTGTCATCCATTGCCCGAAATTGAAGAAAATTCTGATCATATTAAAGGTAGGTTTCCATTCCATGTACCTATCCTTTCTTAAAATATTTCCCTATCACAAAACTGAATGAAATTCGTTTTTCATTTACAGTCCGCCTTTTCGTTAACAGTATGAGATACTTAAAAATAGTTGTGGAAGCATATACAGACCTCGTAATCAAACCAACTGCATCTAACTATTTGTTTATTCCCGTTGTAATTTGAAAGTGGGTTAAGTTTGTTCTTATTGATTTGTAGAGTTCTCAAACATTTTCTAAAAAAAAACACTTTTATGAAATTAAATGGTTTTCAACACGTTAAACTTAAAATTAGATTTGAATTAAAATTAATAAAAAGTTTAAAATATTGCTTAAAGTTATGTACAGTCCCATTCAACTCTTTAATAACCTCAACTTTAGTTTTCATATATAACATTCTAGTGTGCCTACTAACACAAACAAAATTGTTATGTTTACTTGGTTCACCGACAGGCACTAACACATTAACATAGGGTTATTAAACATTCAAACGCACTGCATGTTACTTTATTTTATTTATTTAAAAATAGTAATTAGTTTAATTGTTATTACCCTTGATCTGAAAATGAGCCAGCAACAACTATTGGATTACCATTGGAAGATTTATGGACATCTATTATGTAACAATCTTCGATATTGTCTTCCTGAAATTTAGAAGACATATACATCATGTACATATATATATTTTAAATAGGAATAACCTGCTAAGCCTATATTTTGGGGCTTGTCAGCAGGTGGGATAGAGGGGATATGGAAGGAGGTAATGAAAAATACACCACAACACCCAGACCGATTGAGAAAAAAATCTTTCTTGGATTTTTCTTTCTTGCAACTGGCGGGAATCGAACCCGCAAAGCTAGTTTCACAGTTGGTCGTCTAACCAACTGCGTCACGGCGCCTAAAACTAATAAAACTATTTATGTTGTTTTTAAATTTTACACAATTTGCCATTTACTTTGGATATCGTGGGTCACTACAACTGGTCTGTCTGTGGCATTCATGGAGGATAAAAAAAATGTTTTTAGTTGGTTACTCTCAAATGCTGATTTTGAATTTACCTAGTTGTATTCATTACCTTGTGATATATTAAATAGATTGCTCTTCTTAATTATTAAATCTGAACTAATTACATTACACCTATTTTCCTACTTGTCTTTTTCCCTATGCAAGCCAGAGTATCAAAAGAGACAGATTATACCATATTATGATTTATAAAAAAAAAATCTTAACATTCAATTTGATGGAATGTATAAAACTAGAATAGCTTTATACATTCCATCAAATTATAATTCTAAGATAGTTTCAAGAAGATATGGATCTGACACTGCGGAATGTGCATGAGAGCTTAACAAAACATAGCAGAGACAAGCATCGTAGTGTAGTTTGTTAGATGGCCAGCTGTGAAACTGGCGTCCCGGGTTCGGTTTTTCGCCAGTTGCGAGAAAAAAATTCAAGAAAAGTTTTTTCCTCGATTGGTCTAAGTGTTGTAGTGTATTTTTTAAACTTCCTTCCATATCCTCTCTTTCCCATCTGCCGACAAGCCTCTAATATCGGGCTAAGCGGGCTGTTCCAAAAAAGTCTGATTAACAGAATTTTAATTTAAAATTAGTGAAAAAAACAAATACAAAATATTTACAATACATCGCCATTAAAAAAATTCTGAGATTTATACGGTAAAACCTATCTACAATAATTTTAGATGATAGTAATATCCAAATAAAAAAATAATCGGTACATTCTGAAATAAACAAAATGAATAAATATTTGACGATCATAATTTGATTAATTATTACCTTTATTGCTTTAGATATTTCTTCTCTGGTGAATTTGCATATTTGATCGGCAGTTTCAAAATTCCACAGTTGAACCTCCACATTGTCTGTCACACAAGCCACTGTGTTCTCTGAAATAATACTTATTTTGTCCACTGGACATTCTGTGTTGAGAGAGTATTGTAATGCGTCATCCTCGCTGAGTTCTGTTATGTCAAATATGTTGATTAATCCGTCTACACTCGCCGTCACTAGTTGGTCTGATTTAGACTTGTCGAATTGGACCTAAAACAAAGAAAATACTCTTGAGATAAAAATTTTATAACTCTAATAATATTTATTTATTTATTATAGATAGTTTATATAGTTCCATTTTTATGAAATTCATCTCATGGGGGCTGTGCACTAAACAACCCAACACGTCTTGCAGCTACAGAGCACACGGACTGTTAGAAATCTAGCCTCCATTCACACATTACAAAAAAAATGTCCGAGAAGTGTTTTTAATTTCTGGGAATCTAGATAACATGACCTGCAGCTACAAAGCACACGGGCGGTTGAAAATCTAGACCCAATTTTCCCTTAATAGTATGAATAATAACTTACAAAAGTTGGTTGGATTTTTTAAAAGTTTAATTAAGAACCGATTTATTATTATATTAGTTTTCTTGTACTGTGAACTTGAGTTATTATTAAATTTGGTTTTCTTGTTTTGGTAGCTGCGAATACGCTCCTATGTTCAGAGCATATTGATAGGTTATAAAAGCCAACGCAGGTGGCATTATACATAGGTCTCTTTCTCGACAATTTATTCAGACTAAATATCCTTAATTTTAATATTGGCTCCAGCGAAATTTAGCCGCCATTGTGTTATATTTATACCAAGTTATAAATAAAAAACGAGTTATAAAGTTACAAGTCATGCAATAAATATTGAGATTTCCAAACAGAAAGGCCGCGTTTTTATTCTAGCAGTTCAAAACATACAGCCCCACACTTCAACAATAGTTTCAAATTACGGTAAAGTAATTATTTAAATAATATTAATATTATTAAAATTCTAATTAAACAGTTTGTTATCAAGTGCTTAAACATAAGCAGTTTTTTTATATTTTTAAATACAATATACAACAGACTTATAAAATACTGCAGAATTAAATGATGTTTAGATATTATTTAGGTCAGTTATATTTAGGTATCAGTAAAATAAATATGCAAGGCAAACCTGAATAATGTCATCCAGGTGCGAGTTCCAATAAGCTCCGAGTAAATTGATGTTTCTCACATCCCAGAATAACATAAAGGCGTCTCCCTGGATAGATTCACTTCCACCGCATAATACTCGGTCGTTACAAGACACGTCAAATGACAGTAGCGGCTTTGTGAATAATTTATCTTCTGGCTTCTCTATAACATATTTTAAAAATATTAAATTTTAACAAATAACAGTTTATTATGCGACCCCTTAAATTTATTTCAAGCACTGCTGTACAGTTTCAGAAACAGAAAGGCATAGGTCTTTCCATCAACGGGTGTAGTATTAGGTATTGATAATTTGTATAATGCCATTTTTTGTGAAAGTCTCAAGGGCACCGACAATAAATATCCCATAACCTCTTGCAGTTACAGAGTGAAAAGACGGTTGGGATTCTAGTTCCTCATTTCCAATTAAGGAAGATTTTAATAACGGGTAGGAGCTGAATTACAGCACGTTTGGCAGCTACAAAGCAAATGAATGGTAAGAAATCACATAGTTTTCAATATTGACTATAGATTTTAGTTTTTTTTTTTAATAATCATTTACAAACTATGTGAAACGTTTTTGGGTTCCTAAAATTATGGGCATTGCACGATACAGTTAATAATCTTATAGAAATATAAAAGGTCTTTTCATTTTCTTCTAGTCTCCAATGTTTTGAAATGAAAGTGCTGAAGTCTTTTTCGTAAGTAGTTAGTCTCAAGAACTAATTCTAATGACATTTGTATAACAGCCTTAAGATTTTTTTATACAGATTCAATAATGATATATATTTATTATAATGCGGATTCCTAATGGTTTATCCATATTCCATTTTACTTAATAATATATTAATTTATTTAATCTTGATAATAAGAGACAGTAATTATGAGTAGAGACTTAAATTCAAATTTATTTAATGCTTTTGAATTATTCACTCATAAATTAAATCAATCATAGTTGTGATTTTTATTATTTTTCTTTTGTTTGTTATTTTTGACAGACCCTACCTTCAAATACAACTGTAGGTTTATCACCGGCTCTCTGGTCCCAGAGTGTAATGGTACCGTCTGTGGAGGATGCATATAACAGATTATCATTTACAGGTGAAAATTTCACATCACTGAAGGTTCTGTTTTCAACACTGAATTTATTCATTTTTGTTAAACTTGATCCATTATGGGAGTATACTTCACAACTCGAATCCGAAGCGGCGATGCCGATTTTTTTACTGCGAAAAATCAATAAGATATTAAAAAATAATATAAGTATTCAGGATAAATCTGAGACAAGTATAATTGATAAGATTAAGAAAGGGTCTCTGAGATGGTTTGGTCACGTAGGACGAATGGACGACGAGAGAATGGCAAAACAAGTATATATGGCAAAAATGAACGGCAACGTTAGACGAGGACGACCAAGGAAGACGTGGCGTGATCAGATAAACCAAAATCTTAAGTCTGGTCATGTCAAAAGCAGACAGAACCGAAGGGCATGTATGACAAGATGTATGAATGTGGAAGAGGCTAGGATTGTATGCCAGGATAGACGCGTGTGGCGGTCCATTCTCTCTGCCTACCCCTACGGAGAAATGGCGTGATGGTAGTAGTAGTAGTAGTAGTTCAGGATAATTTATATGGCGCCATTTTTGTGAAAATCTACCTCAAGGGCGCTGTACTATAAACATCCCAACACTTCTTGCAGCTACAGAGTGCATAGGTGGTTGGGATCCTAGTTCCTCATTTTCAATTATTTAAATTTTTGATAATTTTATAGGAGCTAGATTACAACACGTCTTGCAGCTACTGAGTGCACGGACGTTTAAAAATCTAGCCCCCATTAACACTGTACAAAAAAAGACTTGTGGGCGGTTCAAAAACTAGATGCTGTTTGCAGTCGAAGTTTATGTTAGAAATAAGTTTATGTTCATTTAATGCATAGGACCTATTCTCCTCTATGGATGCGAATCGTGGTACCTCACTAGGGCGCAAAACAGCAGAATTCTGAGTTTTAAGAACAAGTGTCTGAGAAGAATCTTAAGTGTGCGGTGGTTTGACTTTGTGCAGAATGAAGTAATAAGAGAACAGACGCAGCAAACTCCGGTGACAACTGTCATCAAGCGGAGGCGATACAGTTGGCTTGGCCATGTACTCCGGATGCCTCCTGAGGACCTTAAACACGCTTGCCTACTTTACAAGGCATCTGGTTCTTGACGTCCTGGACGTCCACTGCCGACTGTTCGTCGGCAGTTCATGTCAGAACTACGAGACGCGAACCTGACTTGAGAGGATGCACAGGAGCTTGCAGCCGACAGAGATGCCTGGAGGATCTTCGTGGACACCATATGGTCCAACTAGGGAGCGGACATGGAATGATGATAATAACGATGTTCATTTAATTTACATAATATGAATGCGAGTTGATATCACCAAAAGTCTTGCAGCTAGGAAGCACATGGACGAGTGGAATTCTAGCAACTTAAAAAATATTTTAAAAGGTTTGAAAAAAAAAGTACAAGTGTACATGATACAACAGCACAAAAATAAAACTGTAAAAAACTAAATTAATGACATTCCTTCACACATTATGGTTAGCAATGGTCAATAACCAAAGGGTATGTATTGTAAGTCTTCACCATCCATTGTTGTCTGCCTGTTTGGTAATTATTGTAAAACATTTGGCTCACGGCTGCTCGCGTCTTGGGAGATGGTAGACGCACATGTCATCGTGTAGTTAGTGTAGGTAGTAAAGGATGATGCTTGTTCCTCTTTGTTTTTTATTATAAGACGCTAATTTCCCGCTCAAAATTTCTGATTACAATTATTTTACTCCGATTTAGATTTTAGATGAACATATTACGTTTGATGTGAAATATTTGTTTTTTTAATAATGTAGATAAGAAGCACTATTATAACATTATACAGATTTTGTTCTAGATACCTAGTTAAATTTAGACATTTGATCGTAACAAATAAACACATTCAACAGTTTTAAATAATGTAGATAAGAAGCACTATTATAACATTATACAGATTTTGTTCTAGATACCTAGTTAAATTTAGACATTTGATCGTAACAAATAAACACATTCAACAGTTTTAAATAATGTAGATAAGAAGCACTATTATAACATTATACAGATTTTGTTCTAGATACCTAGTTAAATTTAGACATTTGATCGTAACAAATAAACACATTCAACAGTTTTAAATAATGTAGATAAGAAGCACTATTATAACATTATACAGATTTTGTTCTAGATACCTAGTTAAATTTAGACATTTGATCGTAACAAATAAACACATTCAACAGTTTTAAATAATGTAGATAAGAAGCACTATTATAACATTATACAGATTTTGTTCTAGATACCTAGTTAAATTTAGACATTTGATCGTAACAAATAAACACATTCAACAGTTTTAAATAATGTAGATAAGAAGCACTATTATAACATTATACAGATTTTGTTCTAGATACCTAGTTAAATTTAGACATTTGATCGTAACAAATAAACACATTCAACAGTTTTAAATAATGTAGATAAGAAGCACTATTATAACATTATACAGATTTTGTTCTAGATACCTAGTTAAATTTAGACATTTGATCGTAACAAATAAACACATTCAACAGTTTTAAATAATGTAGATAAGAAGCACTATTATAACATTATACAGATTTTGTTCTAGATACCTAGTTAAATTTAGACATTTGATCGTAACAAATAAACACATTCAACAGTTTTAAATAATGTAGATAAGAAGCACTATTATAACATTATACAGATTTTGTTCTAGATACCTAGTTAAATTTAGACATTTGATCGTAACAAATAAACACATTCAACAGTTTTAAATAATGTAGATAAGAAGCACTATTATAACATTATACAGATTTTGTTCTAGATACCTAGTTAAATTTAGACATTTGATCGTAACAAATAAACACATTCAACAGTTTTAAATAATGTAGATAAGAAGCACTATTATAACATTATACAGATTTTGTTCTAGATACCTAGTTAAATTTAGACATTTGATCGTAACAAATAAACACATTCAACAGTTTTAAATAATGTAGATAAGAAGCACTATTATAACATTATACAGATTTTGTTCTAGATACCTAGTTAAATTTAGACATTTGATCGTAACAAATAAACACATTCAACAGTTTTAAATAATGTAGATAAGAAGCACTATTATAACATTATACAGATTTTGTTCTAGATACCTAGTTAAATTTAGACATTTGATCGTAACAAATAAACACATTCAACAGTTTTAAATAATGTAGATAAGAAGCACTATTATAACATTATACAGATTTTGTTCTAGATACCTAGTTAAATTTAGACATTTGATCGTAACAAATAAACACATTCAACAGTTTTAAATAATGTAGATAAGAAGCACTATTATAACATTATACAGATTTTGTTCTAGATACCTAGTTAAATTTAGACATTTGATCGTAACAAATAAACACATTCAACAGTTTTAAATAATGTAGATAAGAAGCACTATTATAACATTATACAGATTTTGTTCTAGATACCTAGTTAAATTTAGACATTTGATCGTAACAAATAAACACATTCAACAGTTTTAAATAATGTAGATAAGAAGCACTATTATAACATTATACAGATTTTGTTCTAGATACCTAGTTAAATTTAGACATTTGATCGTAACAAATAAACACATTCAACAGTTTTAAATAATGTAGATAAGAAGCACTATTATAACATTATACAGATTTTGTTCTAGATACCTAGTTAAATTTAGACATTTGATCGTAACAAATAAACACATTCAACAGTTTTAAATAATGTAGATAAGAAGCACTATTATAACATTATACAGATTTTGTTCTAGATACCTAGTTAAATTTAGACATTTGATCGTAACAAATAAACACATTCAACAGTTTTAAATAATGTAGATAAGAAGCACTATTATAACATTATACAGATTTTGTTCTAGATACCTAGTTAAATTTAGACATTTGATCGTAACAAATAAACACATTCAACAGTTTTAAATAATGTAGATAAGAAGCACTATTATAACATTATACAGATTTTGTTCTAGATACCTAGTTAAATTTAGACATTTGATCGTAACAAATAAACACATTCAACAGTTTTAAATAATGTAGATAAGAAGCACTATTATAACATTATACAGATTTTGTTCTAGATACCTAGTTAAATTTAGACATTTGATCGTAACAAATAAACACATTCAACAGTTTTAAATAATGTAGATAAGAAGCACTATTATAACATTATACAGATTTTGTTCTAGATACCTAGTTAAATTTAGACATTTGATCGTAACAAATAAACACATTCAACAGTTTTAAATAATGTAGATAAGAAGCACTATTATAACATTATACAGATTTTGTTCTAGATACCTAGTTAAATTTAGACATTTGATCGTAACAAATAAACACATTCAACAGTTTTAAATAATGTAGATAAGAAGCACTATTATAACATTATACAGATTTTGTTCTAGATACCTAGTTAAATTTAGACATTTGATCGTAACAAATAAACACATTCAACAGTTTTAAATAATGTAGATAAGAAGCACTATTATAACATTATACAGATTTTGTTCTAGATACCTAGTTAAATTTAGACATTTGATCGTAACAAATAAACACATTCAACAGTTTTAAATAATGTAGATAAGAAGCACTATTATAACATTATACAGATTTTGTTCTAGATACCTAGTTAAATTTAGACATTTGATCGTAACAAATAAACACATTCAACAGTTTTAAATAATGTAGATAAGAAGCACTATTATAACATTATACAGATTTTGTTCTAGATACCTAGTTAAATTTAGACATTTGATCGTAACAAATAAACACATTCAACAGTTTTAAATAATGTAGATAAGAAGCACTATTATAACATTATACAGATTTTGTTCTAGATACCTAGTTAAATTTAGACATTTGATCGTAACAAATAAACACATTCAACAGTTTTAAATAATGTAGATAAGAAGCACTATTATAACATTATACAGATTTTGTTCTAGATACCTAGTTAAATTTAGACATTTGATCGTAACAAATAAACACATTCAACAGTTTTAAATAATGTAGATAAGAAGCACTATTATAACATTATACAGATTTTGTTCTAGATACCTAGTTAAATTTAGACATTTGATCGTAACAAATAAACACATTCAACAGTTTTAAATAATGTAGATAAGAAGCACTATTATAACATTATACAGATTTTGTTCTAGATACCTAGTTAAATTTAGACATTTGATCGTAACAAATAAACACATTCAACAGTTTTAAATAATGTAGATAAGAAGCACTATTATAACATTATACAGATTTTGTTCTAGATACCTAGTTAAATTTAGACATTTGATCGTAACAAATAAACACATTCAACAGTTTTAAATAATGTAGATAAGAAGCACTATTATAACATTATACAGATTTTGTTCTAGATACCTAGTTAAATTTAGACATTTGATCGTAACAAATAAACACATTCAACAGTTTTAAATAATGTAGATAAGAAGCACTATTATAACATTATACAGATTTTGTTCTAGATACCTAGTTAAATTTAGACATTTGATCGTAACAAATAAACACATTCAACAGTTTTAAATAATGTAGATAAGAAGCACTATTATAACATTATACAGATTTTGTTCTAGATACCTAGTTAAATTTAGACATTTGATCGTAACAAATAAACACATTCAACAGTTTTAAATAATGTAGATAAGAAGCACTATTATAACATTATACAGATTTTGTTCTAGATACCTAGTTAAATTTAGACATTTGATCGTAACAAATAAACACATTCAACAGTTTTAAATAATGTAGATAAGAAGCACTATTATAACATTATACAGATTTTGTTCTAGATACCTAGTTAAATTTAGACATTTGATCGTAACAAATAAACACATTCAACAGTTTTAAATAATGTAGATAAGAAGCACTATTATAACATTATACAGATTTTGTTCTAGATACCTAGTTAAATTTAGACATTTGATCGTAACAAATAAACACATTCAACAGTTTTAAATAATGTAGATAAGAAGCACTATTATAACATTATACAGATTTTGTTCTAGATACCTAGTTAAATTTAGACATTTGATCGTAACAAATAAACACATTCAACAGTTTTAAATAATGTAGATAAGAAGCACTATTATAACATTATACAGATTTTGTTCTAGATACCTAGTTAAATTTAGACATTTGATCGTAACAAATAAACACATTCAACAGTTTTAAATAATGTAGATAAGAAGCACTATTATAACATTATACAGATTTTGTTCTAGATACCTAGTTAAATTTAGACATTTGATCGTAACAAATAAACACATTCAACAGTTTTAAATAATGTAGATAAGAAGCACTATTATAACATTATACAGATTTTGTTCTAGATACCTAGTTAAATTTAGACATTTGATCGTAACAAATAAACACATTCAACAGTTTTAAATAATGTAGATAAGAAGCACTATTATAACATTATACAGATTTTGTTCTAGATACCTAGTTAAATTTAGACATTTGATCGTAACAAATAAACACATTCAACAGTTTTAAATAATGTAGATAAGAAGCACTATTATAACATTATACAGATTTTGTTCTAGATACCTAGTTAAATTTAGACATTTGATCGTAACAAATAAACACATTCAACAGTTTTAAATAATGTAGATAAGAAGCACTATTATAACATTATACAGATTTTGTTCTAGATACCTAGTTAAATTTAGACATTTGATCGTAACAAATAAACACATTCAACAGTTTTAAATAATGTAGATAAGAAGCACTATTATAACATTATACAGATTTTGTTCTAGATACCTAGTTAAATTTAGACATTTGATCGTAACAAATAAACACATTCAACAGTTTTAAATAATGTAGATAAGAAGCACTATTATAACATTATACAGATTTTGTTCTAGATACCTAGTTAAATTTAGACATTTGATCGTAACAAATAAACACATTCAACAGTTTTAAATAATGTAGATAAGAAGCACTATTATAACATTATACAGATTTTGTTCTAGATACCTAGTTAAATTTAGACATTTGATCGTAACAAATAAACACATTCAACAGTTTTAAATAATGTAGATAAGAAGCACTATTATAACATTATACAGATTTTGTTCTAGATACCTAGTTAAATTTAGACATTTGATCGTAACAAATAAACACATTCAACAGTTTTAAATAATGTAGATAAGAAGCACTATTATAACATTATACAGATTTTGTTCTAGATACCTAGTTAAATTTAGACATTTGATCGTAACAAATAAACACATTCAACAGTTTTAAATAATGTAGATAAGAAGCACTATTATAACATTATACAGATTTTGTTCTAGATACCTAGTTAAATTTAGACATTTGATCGTAACAAATAAACACATTCAACAGTTTTAAATAATGTAGATAAGAAGCACTATTATAACATTATACAGATTTTGTTCTAGATACCTAGTTAAATTTAGACATTTGATCGTAACAAATAAACACATTCAACAGTTTTAAATAATGTAGATAAGAAGCACTATTATAACATTATACAGATTTTGTTCTAGATACCTAGTTAAATTTAGACATTTGATCGTAACAAATAAACACATTCAACAGTTTTAAATAATGTAGATAAGAAGCACTATTATAACATTATACAGATTTTGTTCTAGATACCTAGTTAAATTTAGACATTTGATCGTAACAAATAAACACATTCAACAGTTTTAAATAATGTAGATAAGAAGCACTATTATAACATTATACAGATTTTGTTCTAGATACCTAGTTAAATTTAGACATTTGATCGTAACAAATAAACACATTCAACAGTTTTAAATAATGTAGATAAGAAGCACTATTATAACATTATACAGATTTTGTTCTAGATACCTAGTTAAATTTAGACATTTGATCGTAACAAATAAACACATTCAACAGTTTTAAATAATGTAGATAAGAAGCACTATTATAACATTATACAGATTTTGTTCTAGATACCTAGTTAAATTTAGACATTTGATCGTAACAAATAAACACATTCAACAGTTTTAAATAATGTAGATAAGAAGCACTATTATAACATTATACAGATTTTGTTCTAGATACCTAGTTAAATTTAGACATTTGATCGTAACAAATAAACACATTCAACAGTTTTAAATAATGTAGATAAGAAGCACTATTATAACATTATACAGATTTTGTTCTAGATACCTAGTTAAATTTAGACATTTGATCGTAACAAATAAACACATTCAACAGTTTTAAATAATGTAGATAAGAAGCACTATTATAACATTATACAGATTTTGTTCTAGATACCTAGTTAAATTTAGACATTTGATCGTAACAAATAAACACATTCAACAGTTTTAAATAATGTAGATAAGAAGCACTATTATAACATTATACAGATTTTGTTCTAGATACCTAGTTAAATTTAGACATTTGATCGTAACAAATAAACACATTCAACAGTTTTAAATAATGTAGATAAGAAGCACTATTATAACATTATACAGATTTTGTTCTAGATACCTAGTTAAATTTAGACATTTGATCGTAACAAATAAACACATTCAACAGTTTTAAATAATGTAGATAAGAAGCACTATTATAACATTATACAGATTTTGTTCTAGATACCTAGTTAAATTTAGACATTTGATCGTAACAAATAAACACATTCAACAGTTTTAAATAATGTAGATAAGAAGCACTATTATAACATTATACAGATTTTGTTCTAGATACCTAGTTAAATTTAGACATTTGATCGTAACAAATAAACACATTCAACAGTTTTAAATAATGTAGATAAGAAGCACTATTATAACATTATACAGATTTTGTTCTAGATACCTAGTTAAATTTAGACATTTGATCGTAACAAATAAACACATTCAACAGTTTTAAATAATGTAGATAAGAAGCACTATTATAACATTATACAGATTTTGTTCTAGATACCTAGTTAAATTTAGACATTTGATCGTAACAAATAAACACATTCAACAGTTTTAAATAATGTAGATAAGAAGCACTATTATAACATTATACAGATTTTGTTCTAGATACCTAGTTAAATTTAGACATTTGATCGTAACAAATAAACACATTCAACAGTTTTAAATAATGTAGATAAGAAGCACTATTATAACATTATACAGATTTTGTTCTAGATACCTAGTTAAATTTAGACATTTGATCGTAACAAATAAACACATTCAACAGTTTTAAATAATGTAGATAAGAAGCACTATTATAACATTATACAGATTTTGTTCTAGATACCTAGTTAAATTTAGACATTTGATCGTAACAAATAAACACATTCAACAGTTTTAAATAATGTAGATAAGAAGCACTATTATAACATTATACAGATTTTGTTCTAGATACCTAGTTAAATTTAGACATTTGATCGTAACAAATAAACACATTCAACAGTTTTAAATAATGTAGATAAGAAGCACTATTATAACATTATACAGATTTTGTTCTAGATACCTAGTTAAATTTAGACATTTGATCGTAACAAATAAACACATTCAACAGTTTTAAATAATGTAGATAAGAAGCACTATTATAACATTATACAGATTTTGTTCTAGATACCTAGTTAAATTTAGACATTTGATCGTAACAAATAAACACATTCAACAGTTTTAAATAATGTAGATAAGAAGCACTATTATAACATTATACAGATTTTGTTCTAGATACCTAGTTAAATTTAGACATTTGATCGTAACAAATAAACACATTCAACAGTTTTAAATAATGTAGATAAGAAGCACTATTATAACATTATACAGATTTTGTTCTAGATACCTAGTTAAATTTAGACATTTGATCGTAACAAATAAACACATTCAACAGTTTTAAATAATGTAGATAAGAAGCACTATTATAACATTATACAGATTTTGTTCTAGATACCTAGTTAAATTTAGACATTTGATCGTAACAAATAAACACATTCAACAGTTTTAAATAATGTAGATAAGAAGCACTATTATAACATTATACAGATTTTGTTCTAGATACCTAGTTAAATTTAGACATTTGATCGTAACAAATAAACACATTCAACAGTTTTAAATAATGTAGATAAGAAGCACTATTATAACATTATACAGATTTTGTTCTAGATACCTAGTTAAATTTAGACATTTGATCGTAACAAATAAACACATTCAACAGTTTTAAATAATGTAGATAAGAAGCACTATTATAACATTATACAGATTTTGTTCTAGATACCTAGTTAAATTTAGACATTTGATCGTAACAAATAAACACATTCAACAGTTTTAAATAATGTAGATAAGAAGCACTATTATAACATTATACAGATTTTGTTCTAGATACCTAGTTAAATTTAGACATTTGATCGTAACAAATAAACACATTCAACAGTTTTAAATAATGTAGATAAGAAGCACTATTATAACATTATACAGATTTTGTTCTAGATACCTAGTTAAATTTAGACATTTGATCGTAACAAATAAACACATTCAACAGTTTTAAATAATGTAGATAAGAAGCACTATTATAACATTATACAGATTTTGTTCTAGATACCTAGTTAAATTTAGACATTTGATCGTAACAAATAAACACATTCAACAGTTTTAAATAATGTAGATAAGAAGCACTATTATAACATTATACAGATTTTGTTCTAGATACCTAGTTAAATTTAGACATTTGATCGTAACAAATAAACACATTCAACAGTTTTAAATAATGTAGATAAGAAGCACTATTATAACATTATACAGATTTTGTTCTAGATACCTAGTTAAATTTAGACATTTGATCGTAACAAATAAACACATTCAACAGTTTTAAATAATGTAGATAAGAAGCACTATTATAACATTATACAGATTTTGTTCTAGATACCTAGTTAAATTTAGACATTTGATCGTAACAAATAAACACATTCAACAGTTTTAAATAATGTAGATAAGAAGCACTATTATAACATTATACAGATTTTGTTCTAGATACCTAGTTAAATTTAGACATTTGATCGTAACAAATAAACACATTCAACAGTTTTAAATAATGTAGATAAGAAGCACTATTATAACATTATACAGATTTTGTTCTAGATACCTAGTTAAATTTAGACATTTGATCGTAACAAATAAACACATTCAACAGTTTTAAATAATGTAGATAAGAAGCACTATTATAACATTATACAGATTTTGTTCTAGATACCTAGTTAAATTTAGACATTTGATCGTAACAAATAAACACATTCAACAGTTTTAAATAATGTAGATAAGAAGCACTATTATAACATTATACAGATTTTGTTCTAGATACCTAGTTAAATTTAGACATTTGATCGTAACAAATAAACACATTCAACAGTTTTAAATAATGTAGATAAGAAGCACTATTATAACATTATACAGATTTTGTTCTAGATACCTAGTTAAATTTAGACATTTGATCGTAACAAATAAACACATTCAACAGTTTTAAATAATGTAGATAAGAAGCACTATTATAACATTATACAGATTTTGTTCTAGATACCTAGTTAAATTTAGACATTTGATCGTAACAAATAAACACATTCAACAGTTTTAAATAATGTAGATAAGAAGCACTATTATAACATTATACAGATTTTGTTCTAGATACCTAGTTAAATTTAGACATTTGATCGTAACAAATAAACACATTCAACAGTTTTAAATAATGTAGATAAGAAGCACTATTATAACATTATACAGATTTTGTTCTAGATACCTAGTTAAATTTAGACATTTGATCGTAACAAATAAACACATTCAACAGTTTTAAATAATGTAGATAAGAAGCACTATTATAACATTATACAGATTTTGTTCTAGATACCTAGTTAAATTTAGACATTTGATCGTAACAAATAAACACATTCAACAGTTTTAAATAATGTAGATAAGAAGCACTATTATAACATTATACAGATTTTGTTCTAGATACCTAGTTAAATTTAGACATTTGATCGTAACAAATAAACACATTCAACAGTTTTAAATAATGTAGATAAGAAGCACTATTATAACATTATACAGATTTTGTTCTAGATACCTAGTTAAATTTAGACATTTGATCGTAACAAATAAACACATTCAACAGTTTTAAATAATGTAGATAAGAAGCACTATTATAACATTATACAGATTTTGTTCTAGATACCTAGTTAAATTTAGACATTTGATCGTAACAAATAAACACATTCAACAGTTTTTAAATAATGTAGATAAGAAGCACTATTATAACATCTATACAGATTTTGTTCTAGATACCTAGTTAAATTTAGACATTTGATCGTAACAATTAAACAACATTCAACA